>NC_138302.1:94721271-94823771 GCF_965601325.2 Salmo salar | reverse complement strand
TGTACCTGCTTCAAGTTACAGTTTTACTGTGAACACTGAGGCTGTACCTGCTTCAAGTTACAGTTTTACTGTGAACACTGAGGCTGTACCTGCTTCAAGTTACAGTTTTACTGTGAACACTGAGGCTGTACCTGCTTCAAGTTACAGTTTTACTGTGAACACTGAGGCTGTACCTGCTTCAAGTTACAGTTTTACTGTGAACACTGAGGCTGTACCAGCTTTAAGTTACAGTTTTACTGTGAACACTGAGGCTGTACCCGCTTCAAGTTACAGTTTTACTGTGAACACTGAGGCTGTACCTGCTTTAAGTTACAGTTTTACTGTGAACACTGAGGCTGTACCTGCTTCAAGTTACAGTTTTACTGTGAACACTGAGGCTGTACCAGCTTCAAGTTACAGTTTTACTGTGAACACTGAGGCTGTACCAGCTTCAAGTTCCAGGTTTACTGTGAACACTGAGGCTGTACCTGCTTTAAGTTACAGTTTTACTGTGAACACTGAGGCTGTACCAGCTTCAAGTTACAGTTTTACTGTGAACACTGAGGCTGTACCAGCTTCAAGTTCCAGGTTTACTGTGAACACTGAGGCTGTACCTGCTTTAAGTTACAGTTTTACTGTCAACACTGAGGCTGTACCCGCTTTAAGTTACAGTTTTACTGTGAACACTGAGGCTGTACTCGCTTTAAGTTACAGTTTTACTGTGAACACTGAGGCTCTACCCGCTTTAAGTTACAGTTTTACTGTGAACACTGAGGCTGTACTCGCTTTAAGTTACAGTTTTACTGTGAACACTGAGGCTGTACCTGCTTTAAGTTACAGTTTTACTGTTAACACTGAGGCTGTACCCGCTTTAAGTTACAGTTTTACCAGTGGCCAAGTAGGTTACTGTGGATATTTGATCATAATGTAGGCCTATAAGAGCGGCCTACAATCAAAAACAATGAAGAAACACATCCCAAAACTTTTAACATGGAAATAGCTGTTCTATCATTCAGCCTACAGTAGCAGCCAATGGGTGGTGTTCAATGTAGTCCTACATTCCATGAGACTTAAAAAAAAACATGCAGGGCTTAACATTAACCTGTTTATCCACTTGTCCTTCAGACAAGGAGGTGACTGAAAATGTTGTTGTGTTGTTTAACGCAAGAAACTACTTAAAAAAATAAAATGCATTATTATTCCCATACCATTATTACAGAGAATCAGACAAATTATGCTACCCTCTGCCTATTGGCTACTTAGCTTATTCAAGCCTGTCTCAAAATACAACACTGCCCCTTTAAGAGAAAAACAAGCCTAGTGTTTAGAGCATTGGGCCAGTAACCGAATCTGTCCTTCTGCCCCTGAACAAGGCAGTTAACCCACTGTTCCTAGGCCGTCATTGTAAATAAGAATTTGTTCTTAACTGACTTGCCTCGTTAAATGAATGTTCAATTTACCTGACACGCTTTTCAAAGATATCTAGAAATGCACACATTTTGTGCTCTTGTAAGAATCACTCCCACATTGCGGTCTACAAATGACCTATATCTAATAACTCACTAACTAGCAAAGGATATGAACAAATGTACAAATATGCACACGTTGCTACGTGTACCTTTTGCTTTGATCTCAAAACAAGATCTGTCCGCACGCACCGCTTAGAGGGAACATTGTCTCTGTCTCTCCTCAACCCAATCAGCCCTCGAGCCTGCCTCTCCTCCCCTTGATTTCCACTCATCCTCCCATCCCCTCAAACGTATTTCTTTTGTCTCCCCTTTCATCCTCCCCTCACCCCTTGACCTCACTCCTCTTCCCTGTCTTCTCTGTCTTCCCTATCCTCACTTTCTACTCACCATATTCACCCCTCAACACTGCCTCTCCTTACCTCCTCCTCTCTTTCTCACCCCTCAAGTGTGAAGATGAAAGTGCAATGGCAGATTTCCTGCAAGTTGTGATTGTGACGCTGCTCTGAGGCAGATGACTATATGTTACAGAAACACCAGAACACAGTCACCAGGAGCAGCCACACACAAGGATCTCTTTCTTCCTCCTCTCTCTCTCTCTCTCTCTCTCTCTCTCTCTCTCTCTCTCTCTCTCTCTCTCTCTCTCTCTCTCTCTCTCTCTCTCTCTCTCCTCTCTCTCTCTCTCTCTCTCTCTCTCTCTCTCTCTCTCTCTCTCTCTCTCTCTCCTCTCCCTCTCCCCTCTCTCTCCTTCTCTCTCTCCCCCTCTCAATTCAGTTCAATTCAATTTAAGGGGCTTTATTGGCTTGGGAAACATGTTTACATTGCCAATTTGGTGAAATAGATAATAAACAAAAGTAAAATTAACAATAAAAATTTACAGCAAACACTCACAAAGGATCAAAAATAATATAGGCATTTCAAATGTCATATTATGTCTATACACAGTGTTGTAAAGATGTGCAAAACATAAATATATGTTGTATTTACAATTGTGATTGTCACAAATCTTGCTGCTGTGATTGCACACTGTGGTATTTCACCCAATAGATATGGGAGTTTATCAAAATTGGATTTGTTTTCAAATTCTGTGTAATCTGAGGGAAATATGTGTCTTTAATATGGTCATACATTTGGCAGGAGGTTAGGAAGTGCAGCTCAGTTTCCACCTCATCTTGTGTGCAGTGCGCACATAGCCTGTCTTCTCTTGAGAGCCAGGTCTGCCTTTGGCGCCCTCTCAATAGCAAGGCTATACTCACTGAGTCTGTACATACTCAAAGATTTCCTTAAGTTTGGGTCAGTCACAGTGGTCAGGTATTCTGCCACTGTGTACTCTCTGTTTAGGGCCAAATGGCATTCTAGTTTGCTTAGTTTTTTTGTAAATTCTTTCCAATGTGTCAAGTAATTATCTTTTTGTTTTTTTCATGATTTCGTTGGGTCTATTTGTGTTGCTGTCCTGGGGCTCTGTGGGGTGTGTTTGTGTTTGTGAACAGAGCACCAGGACCAGCTTGCTTAGGGGACTCTTCTCCAGGTTCATCTCTCTGTAGGTGATGGCTTTGTTATGGAAGGTTTAGGAATCGCTTCCTTTTAGGTGGTTGTAGAATTTAACGGCTCTTTTCTGGATTCTCTCTCTGTCTCTGTCTCTGTCTCTGTCTCTCTCGCACTCTCTGTCTCTCTTGCTCTCTCTCTCTCTCTCCCTCCTCTCTTTCTCTCTCTCTCCCCCTCTCTCTCTCTTTCTCTCTGTTTTCTATGTTTCAATGCTTCACCTTAGATAACACACACCTCAGATAGCAGACCACACACATCTCTCACTATCGCAGAATCTGAGAAAATAGCTAGATAACACCTCGTACTGTTTGCATCGCGGTCTGCTAGAACTGTTGCTGTCGCTGTTTTGTTTGAATTAGCTCACAAGCAACACATCATGAAGAGAGAAACATATTTATATAACAGATGAATAACAAAGTGAATATTTAATATCTTGGGATTTCTATCTTCTAGCTTATGTCCTTGGACTGATGATCACATCATGATAAATATTAAACATAGACACACACACACACACACACACACACACACACACACACACACACAAATCACTGTTGAATAACCGTCCCAAGAATCGCATCACATAGCAGTGAACTACGATCAGGTGCGTTTGACAAAATTAATAAATTACATGCTTTGCTTGGCGACTGTAATTTTGGTTATTCATCCATTCTCATATGACTAAATCCAATTAACATCGGATATTATCCCCTGCATCTCCTCCACGCCTACATTAATACACACACAGACCCACACACAGACTCACACACAGACTCACACACACACAGACTCACACACACACAGACTCACACACACACGACTCACACACTGACTCACACACACACAGAGTCACACACAGGCCCACACACAGACTCACACACACACAGACTCACACACACACAGACTCACACACACACACACACACACACACACACACACACACACACACACACACACACACACACACACACACACACACACACACACACACACACACCACACACACACACACACACACACACACACACAGAAAGGAAAGCCATCTCTCATGTTTATCAATGCACATTTTCTGCATCACTCTCAACTGGCTCTGAATCTCTCTGAGCTGCTTTGAGGAGTGTTTCATTAAAATGGTGGGTAAAGACAAGGCTCTGTTCTCTGACTTGGCATTAGAGGCATGAGGGGAGACATTTAAGTGGCTTACATCATATGAAAAAACAAACAACAGCTATGTTATTACAGAGGGAAATAATCCCTAACAGCTATGTTATTACAGAGGGATGTGTAATTCTCAATAGCTATGTTATTATAGAGGGAAATAATCCCTAACAGCTATGTTAATACAGAGGGATGTATAATTCTCAATAGCTATGTTATTACAGAGAGATGTATAATTCTCAATAGCTATGTTATTACAGAGGGATGTATAATTCTCAATAGCTATGTTATTACAGAGGGATGTATAATTCTCACCAGCTATGTTATTACAGAGGGATGTATAATTCTCACCAGCTATGTTATTACAGAGGGATGTATAATTCTCAGCAGCTATGTTATTACAGAGGGATGTATAACTCTCAACAGCTATGTTATTACAGAGGGATGTATAATTCTCAATAGCTATGTTATTACAGAGGGATGTATAATTCTCAATAGCTATGTTATTACAGAGAAATGTATAACTCTCTCCCCTGCCTGTACTAAACATAGAGCACAGTAGAAATGTGTAGCTTGGAGTGGGGCTGGGGTATAGTGTACAGGCTGAGTGAGGGGGCAAGATGGTGAGGGACAGAGAGAGAATAAAGTATTCCCTGTGGCTCAGTTGGTAGAGCATGGTGTTTGCAATGCCAGCATGGTGTGTGCAACGCCAGGGTGTGGGTTCGATTCCCACGGGGGTCAGTACAACCATTTTTTTTTAAATGCATGAAATGTATGTATTCACTACTGTAAGTTGCTCTGGATAAGAGCGTCTGCTAAATGACTTAAATGTAGTGAGAGAGATGGAGACAGAGTCAATGTCTTAAATGTTACCACACTACCTGGCTCTCCTCACCTCTCCTGGACTTAATGAACCTAAGACAGAAACACAGATACCGATGATCCTGCTGGATGTTTAATAGCGGCCAGAGAGCAACAGTTCCATGTGTTTGGGGGTGGTAGGTTTAAATATAGAGTGATGTGGGTGAGATGAGGTGGCTGTAGAAGCTACCATATCGATTTCTATCCCAATTACAGTTTCAATCTCTCTGGTGTAATGTTCAAGTAGAGCCTGTGGTACATTTTCACCACTCTTAGTACAAACCTCAAAATCCTCCAGTCACTTTTTCCCCAAACTTAGTGTTCCTTCTGGAAATACCCATTTCACATTGCAATACATGTTCATATAAAGTAATTGGTTTTCACATTGTAATTCTCACATTCATTTTGATATGATTGACTTTCCGTGTTAAAAATACATTTTACTATTACTTAATCCGACTGCTCTTAATTGATAATCACTTAACCGTTTGGTAAATCTCAAATTAATTGATAATCACTTAAGTGTTTGGTAAATCTCTAATTAATTGATAATCACTTAACCGTTTGGTAAATCTCTAACTAATTGATAATCACTTAACCGTTTGGTAAACTGGCTTGTCTACTACAGACAGATGAGAAATACATAATGAAAATGTATGTCTGTAAAGTAGAAACATACAAAGTATGATATACTGCATACTATAATGATAACTATTATGATTTTACTACAAAGTATTATATATGTTTTTTTTTTAATCTGATATTGACAACATCAGAGATGTACTGTATGTAACAAATGCATCTTATAATCAGTAAACATGAATCCAAAATGTAATTGCTGCGGTCTTAATGAGGCAGGAGAGGGGTGATTTACTAGAATGTCATTGGCCAATACAGTACCGTAATACCGGCCATTTACATAGCAGACGCTTTTATCCAAAGTAACAGTGATTCCACACCTTTTTGTATGTGACCCCAGTGGGAATCAATCCCACAACTACTGGTGTTGCTAGTGCAATGCTCTTACGAACTGAACCACGTACAGGACCACTACAATACAATCAGGCACATGCATAGATAGGGCTGTACCTGTACAGAGCACATGCCCCTCTGTGCTACCAGTCTCCAAACCGCTCTTTTGGTTTGGGTAAAAAAAAGGATATATATATACCGTTTTTGTCATTGTTGTTCTGAACTCACTGCAAGTTGTTAAATGTGTCATTTAATTAACCATCTACTGCTTTTATGTAACTAAATAATCAAAGTCTTTACTGCGATGATGATGATGAGAACCTATGGTCAAATGCTCAAGGCAGGCTTGGATTCTCTATGCCAAAAGGTTTTTCCCCAGGTGCATGAAAAATGAGGACATTTACTGCCATGTAGATGAGACCCAATGGCCAAATTCTCAAGCCAGGCTCAACGCAAACTAACGCCTGTGAACATTGTGTTTCTATCATTCATTTAATTTGTTTCATTTGATTACAACACACCAACTGTATGTTGTAAATATATCTAAACAATACATTTATTTTTTGCATCAATAATTGGAAAGATGTCTTCAAATCAAACCAATCAAATCAAATTGTATTAGTCACATGCGCCGAATACAACAGGTGTGTAGACAGGTGTGAAATGCTTACTAACAAGCCCCTAACCAACAATGCAGTTTAAAAAATATATGGATAAGAATAAGAGATAAAAGTAACAAGTAATTAAAGAGCAGCAGTAAAATAACAATAGCAAGACTACAGAATATACAGGTGGGGTAAAGATACAGAGTCAATGTGCGGGGGAAACGATTAGTTGAGGTAGTATGTACAAGTAGGTAAAGTTATTAAAGTGACTATGCATAGATAAAAACAGAGAATAGCAGCATCGTAGGGGGGTTGGGGGGTCAATGCAAATAGTCTGGGTAGCCATTTGACTAGATGTTCAGGAGTCTTATGGCTTGGGGGTAGAAGCTGTTTAGAAGCCTTTTGGACCTAGACTTGGTGCTCCGGTACTGCTTGCCATTCGGTAGCAGAGAGAACAGTCTATGACTAGGGTGGCTGGAGTCCTTGACAATTTTTAGGGACATTCCTCTGACACCGCCTGGTATAGAGGTCCTGGATGGCAGGAAGCTTGGCCCCAGTGATGTAATGGGGCATTCGCACTACTCTCTGTAGTGCCGAGCAGTTGCCATACCAGGCAGTGATGCAACCAGTTAGGATGCTCTCGATGGTGCAACTGTAGAAGCTTTTGAAGATCTGAGGACCATTGCTTGAGGGGGAATAGGTTTTGTCGTGCCCTCTTCACGACTGTTTTGGTGTGCTTCGACCATGATAGTTTGGTGATGTGGACGCCCAGCTCTCAACCTGCTCCACTACAGCCTTGTCGATGAGAATGGGGGTGTGCTCGCTCCTCTTTTTCCAGTAGTCCACAATCATCTCCTTTGTCTTGATCAAGTTGAGGGAGAGGTTGCTGTCCTGGCACCACATGGCCAGGTCTTTGACCTCCTCCCTATAGGCTGTCTCGTCATTGTTGGTGATCAGGCCTACCACTGTTGTGTCATCGGCAAATTTAATGATGGGGTTGGAGTCGTGCCTGACTGTGCTGACATGAGTAAACAGGGAGTACAGGAGGGGACTGAGCACGCACCCCTGAGGGGCCCCTGTGTTGAGGATCAGCGTGGTGGATGTGCTGTTACCTAGGGGCGGCCCGTCAGGAAGTCCAGGATCCAGTTGCAGAGGGAGGTGTTTAGTCCCAGGGTCCTTAGCGTAGTGATGAACTTTGAGGGCACTATGGTGTTGAACGCTGAGCTGTAGTCAATAAATAGCATTCTCACATAGGTGCTCTTTTTGTCCAGGTGGAAAGGGCAGTGTGGGGTGCAATAGAGATTGCATCATCTGTGGATCTGTTGGGGCAGTATGCAAATTGGAGTGGGTCTAGGGGTTCTGGGATGATGGTGTTGATGTGAGCCATGACCAGCCTTTCAAAGCACTTCATGGCTACAGACGTGTGCTATGCGTCGGTAGTAATTTAGCCAGGTTACCTTAGTGTTCTTGGGCACTGACACTACGGTGGTCTGCTTAAAACCTATTGGTATTACAGACTCGGAGAGGGAGAGGTTGAAAATGTCAGTGAAGACACTTGCCAGTTGGTCTGCGCATGTTCGTAGTACAAGTCCTGTTAATCCGTCTGACCCGACGGCCTTGTGAATATTGTATAACCTGTATAAAGGTCTTACTCACATCGGCTGCAGAGAGCGTGATCACACAGTCTTCCGGAACAGCTGATGCTCTCATGCATGTTTCAGTGCTATTTGCCTTGTGTCACTGGGCAGCTCTCGGCTGTGCTTCCCTTTGTAGTCTGTAATGGTTTGCAAGCCCTGCCATATCCGACGAGCGTCAGAACCGGTGTAGTACAATTTGATCTTAGTCCTGTATTGATGATTTGCCTGTTTGATGGTTCGTCGGAGGGCATAGTGGGAGTTCTTATAAGCTTCCAGGTTAAAGTTCCGCTCCTTGAAAGAACTGGATCAACATAGAGTTAACCATTATACATGTAAAAACAAAATGTTAGCAGAAATAAAGTAGTTAGTTAATTAATATATGCACCACAAGCCATGTATCGGACATAAGAAGATATGTTTGTACTAATCAAATAATATTAGACTTACACTTATGTTGGGAACATATACATGTAATACATGTATTCTTTTTGGTGAGTCAGAAGTGGGTGTGAACAAGCCAGAAGCGAGACAGGAAGATAATAGTGGAAAAATGGCAAGGGGTGTTAATCATTTACAAAGAGAGGAGTGACCATGTAAGGGCAAAACTGTATAAAAGCAGAGTGCTGAGATGGAGAGGTCAGTTGTTCCATGGAATTGCTCGGCTTCTGTTACTTTTGTAATAAAGTCTATTTGAATTCACGAGTTCCGGTATCTGGGAAATATTTGGACCAATATTTCCACAACATAAGCAGGAATCAGGAGGATAGAATTATGGTCAGATTTTCCAAATGGAGGGCAAGGGAGAGCTTTGTAAGCATCTCTGTGTGTGGAGTAAAGGTGGTCCAGAGTTCTTGTTCCTCTGGTTGCACATTTAACATGCTGATAGAAATTTGGTAAAAGATTCCCTTCATTAACCTCACTAGGGTAGGGGGCAGCATTCGGAATTTTGGACGAAAAGCGTGCCCAAAGTAAACTGCCTGCTACTCAGGTCCAGAAGCTAGGATATGCATATAATTGGTCGATTTGGATAGAAAATACTCTAACGTTTGCAAAACTGTTAACATAATGTCTGTGAGTATAACAGAACTGATATGGCAGGCAAAAACCTGAGGCAAATCCATCCAAGAAGTGCCTTTATTTTGAAATGCCTGTTTTTCCATTGAAAGCCTATCCACCATACAAAGACTTATGACTCAGTTCACAATCTCTAAGGCTTCCACTACATGTGGCAAGTCTTTAGGCACTGTTTCAGGCTTTCACTCTGAAAAACAAGGGAGGAACACCACTTTCAATGAGAGGACAGTGGACATTTCCAGACATGAGTCCAGCGCATGACCGGGAGCGCGCCTTTCTTGTTTCTCCTTTTCTACTGACGAAGATATTGTCCGGTTGAAATATGATTGATTATTTATGACAAAAACAACCTGAGGATTGATTATAAACATCGTTTGACATGTTTCTACGAACTTTTATGGTACTTTTTTGATTTTTCGTCTGCATGCTGTGACCGCGCTTTGTTCCAATGGATTACTGAACAAAACGCACAAACAAAATTGAGGTTTTTGGATATAAAGAGGGACATTATCGAACAAATGAACATTTATTGTGTAACATGGAGTCTTGGGAGGGCTACCATATGAAGATCATCAAAGGTAAGTGATACATTTTATCTGTCACGTCCTGACCAGAGTAAGTTATTTTCTATGGTAGAGTAGGTCAGGGCGTGACAGGGGGTGTTTGTCTATGTTTTGTATTTCTATGTTCAGTTTCTAGTTTTGTATTTCTATGTTGGTTTTGTTTGGTATGACCTTCAATTAGAGGCAGCAGGTTGTCGTTGTCTCTAATTGGAGGTCATATTTAAGTTGATGTTTGTCCCACCTGTTTTTGTGGGTGATTCATTTTTGAGTAGTGTGTTTTCTCTCTGCGTCACAGTTTGTTGTTTTTGTGTATTCAAGTATTTAGTGTATTGCATTTAGTTTCACGGTAATAAAATATGTGGAACTATGAACACGCTGCATTTTGATCCGATCCTTTGAACAGCCGTGAAATTATCGCTATTTCTGACTTTTGTTACTCCTCTTCTTGGCTGCTAACTGTTTGTAATGATTTGTCTGCTGGGCGCTGTTCTCAGATAATCGCATGGTTTGCTTTCGCCGTAAAGCCTTTTTGAAATCTGACACAGCGGTTGGATTAACAAGAAGTTTATCTTTAAACCGATGTATAACACTTGTATGTTTCATGAATTTTTATAATGAATATTTCTGTTTTTGAATTTGGCGCTCTGTAATTTCACTGGATGTTGGCCAGGTGGGACGGTAGCGTCCCACACCCCTAGAGAGGTTAAAGTCCCCGGCTACTATGAGCGCCGCCTCTGGGTGAGCATTTTCTTGTTTGCTTATGGCGGAATACAGTTCATTCAATGCTGCCTCTGGCTGTGGTGGTATGTAAACAGCTACAAAGAATGCAGATGAAAACTCTCTCGGTATATAGTGTTGTCTACAGCTTATCATGAGATACTCTACCTCAGGCGAGCAATAGCTCAAAAATACATAGTCCGCCACCCCTTGTCTTACCAGACCCCGCTGTTCTATCCTGCCGGTGCAGCGTATAACCAGCCAGCTGTATGTTGATAATGTCATCGTTCAGCCATGACTCTGTGAAGCATAAGATGTTACAGTTTTTAATGTCCCATTGGCATTTTCATCTTCCGCGTAACTCGTTGATTTTATTCTCCAAAGATTGCACGTTTGCTAGCAGAATGGATCGCCTATGAATTCTCAGAAGGCAGCCCGCCCTTCGACCCCTCTTTCTCCACCTCCTCTTCACGCAGATCACGAGGATCTGGGCCTGTTCCCAGGAAAGCAGCACATCATTCACGTCGGGCTCGTCAGACTCGTTAAAGGAAAAAAAGGATTCAGCCAGTCCGTTGTGAGTAATCTCAGTCCTGATGTCCAGAACTTATTTTCAGTCATAAGAGACGGTAGGAGTACCTGCAACATTATGTACAAAATAATAATAAAAAAAGAAGAAGTTACAAACAACTCAAATAAACAAAGAAAAAAACACAATCGGGTGGGGGCACGTAAAACTTCTGCCTTCATCTTTGACGTCAATCCAATTTTGAAACACCTTTGATTATACATGATGGAAATGTGATGTTCAGTCAATTTTATTGGGTAGTGCAAGTGTATTGCCCAATGTGAAAACAGTGTAATGTTCTGTGATTTACAGTACTGTAAACATACTACATTCAAAGGGCACATTTTAAACATTTATTTTACATGTTCTGCTATTTGATTAACTGGTAGTTAAAATAACTACATTGAAAAGATAGCCTGACTAACCGGTGTCTGTATGTAGCCTCGTTACTTTTATAGCCTCGCTACTATTATTTTTCACTGTCTTTTTACTGTTGTTTTATTTCTTTACCTACATATTGTTCACCTAATATATTTTTTGCACTATTGGTTAGAGCCTGTAAGTAAGCATTTCACTGTTGTATTCGGCGCACGTGACAAATAAACTTTTGATTTGATTTGATCAATCATTGTGTTGTGTTTGGGTTGATTTAAATCAATGTTGTCATGTTATTTCACAGTAAACGTTGTATCGATGGTGATGTGGTGAAAGATGTCTTCAAACAAAATGAATGCACAGTAAAACATGTTGACTATGAGACTTGCTGCGTTACAGTTTGGAGTTTTGAAAATCGCCACAAACTTGTGAAAATAGCATCAAAGCGAATTGAATAAAAACTGTGTATATACAATGTGCCTACTTTCCTGAGAGGCTCCATCAAGAAAAGAGAGAGAGAGAGAGAGAGAGAGAGGGGTTTAATAGAACTGATCTATTACACACCGTTTCTCTCCTTCATCTAAATCCCTTCATCTGCCTCTCTTCACCGGAAGATAAAATATTCTGTTGTTCTTCTGTGTTTACTTTAAACAACACAGGAACTATACAGAGAAAGACAGCTACGCACCTGTCTGGGGACAAACACACACTGATCTCTAAACACTTCCTGTCAACTTTCCCCAGTTATCAATGTGTGCCTGTGTGTGTGTGTGTGTGTGTGTGTGTGTGTGTGTGTGTGTGTGTGTGTGTGTGTGTGTGTGTGTGTGTGTGTGTGTGTGTGTGTGTGTGTGTGTGTGTGTGTGCCTGTGTGTGTGTGTGCCTGTGTGTGTGTGTGTGTGTGTGTGTGTGTGTGTGTGTGTGTGTGTGTGTGTGTGTGTGTGTGTGTGTGTGTGTGTGTGCCTGTGTGTGTGTGTGTGTGTGTGTGTGTGTGTGTGTGTGTGTGTGTGTGTGTGTGTGTGTAAGACTGAGCCACTAGTTAACTCGTTTCATAATTGAGGTCAAATAAATGCAAGAGGTTTTTCTTTGAAGCTAGATTCCTTAGTTGCTACATATATTTTTTGACTTATAAATTAATGATATGTACCCATTGATTCTTGAAGAATATAACATATGAATGCCTAATTAGCTTTGTTCCACTGTTGTACCTCATCAGATCTCAAAATAGGGCTCTACTCAATCCATATCGCAGACATTCAGCGTTACAAATCTAAAGGAGATGTTCCCACTTTAGCAGAGACTGCCTTCATGTTACCTGTAAGGCTTTAGCGAAGCAGACAATACAGAACTAAGCTTTTTTAACGCCAATGTTTGTAAACAATGGAAACCTCAACAAACTATCATTTTGATATCATGGATGGTCAGTCCTTGTACCCGTAGCTCTGTATATGCATTTTGAGAGTTTTTCCATTTCTCTAGGCTCATTTCTCTGCTTTTTATCAAAACAGTGGCGGGACGGATGCTTCGTTATTGTTTCATCTAAGGATTCTAGGATTAAAAGATAACATCAATAACTCGTAACTTCACAGCAGTCTGTTACACTTAATTTAGAAGACTGAACACTCATCTGACAGCCTCTGATCTACCGCTCTTCTCCCTCTACTCCTCTCCTCCCCTCTACCTCTCCTCCTCTTCTCTTCTCTCCCCTCCCCTCCCCTCCCCTCCCCCCCTCTCCTCTCCTCTCCACTACTCTCCTCTCCACTACTCTCCTCTCCTCTCTCCTCCTCTCTTCTCCTCTGTTCCTCTCTTACCCTCTCCTCTACCTCTCATCTTCTCCTCTCTTCTCCTCTCCTCTACCTCTACCTCTCCTCCTCTCTTCTCCTCTGTTCCTCTCTTACCCTCTCCTCTACCTCTCATCTTCTCCTCTCTTCTCCTCTCCTCTACCTCTACCTCTCTTCTCCTCTCTTCTCCTCTCCTCTCTCCTCCTCTCTTCTCTTCTCCTCTCCTCTACCTCTCCTCTTCTCCTCTCTTCTCCTCTGTTCCTCTCTTACCCTCTCCTCTACCTCTCATTGTCTCCTCTGTTCCTCTCTTACCCTCTCCTCTACCTCTCCTCCTCTCCTCTCTTCTCCTCTCCTCTACCTCTCCTCTCTTCTCTTCTTCTCTCCTCTCATATTCTCCTCTCTTCTTCTCTCCTATTCTCCTCTCTTCTCCTCTCTTCTACCTCTCCTCTTATCTTCTCCTCTTGACTCGTCTCGTCTACCTCTCCTCTTTCTCTCATTTATTCTCTTCTACCTCTCTTCTCCTCTCTTCTCTTCTCCTCTCCTCTTCTCCTCTACTCTCATCTCCACTCCTCTACCTACCTCTCCTCTTCTCCTCTCTTCTCCTCTACCTCTCCTCTTCTCCTCTCTTTTCCTCTCTTCTCCTCTCTTCTACCTCTCTCTCATCTTATCTTGACTCATCTCATCTACCTCTCCTCCTCTCCTCTCCTCTTCTCCTCTAACTCTCCTCTTCTCCTCTCTTCTCCTCTACCTACTTCTCCTCTCCTCTACCTACCTACCTCTCCTCTCCTCTCCTCCTCTCTTCTCCTCTAACTTTCCTCTTCTCATCTCTTCTCCTCTCTTCTACCTCTCCTCTCATCTTCTCCTCTTGACTCGTCTTGTCTACCTTCCTCTTTCTCACATTTATTCTCATCTACCGCTCCTCTCCTCTCGCCTCGTCTCCTCTCCTCTCCTCTACCTCTCATCTTCTCCTCTTGTCTCGCCTTGTCTACCTTTCCTCTTTCTCACATTTATTCTCATCTACCGCTCCTCTCCTCTCGCCTCGTCTCCTCTCCTCTCCTCTACCTCTCATCTTCTCCTCTTGTCTCGCCTTGTCTACCTTTCCTCTTTCTCACATTTATTCTCCTCTACCTCTACTCTACTCTTCTCTTCTATTCTCCTCTCGTCTACCTCTCCTATTCTCCTCTCCTATTCTCCTCTCCTATTCTCATATCCTCTCCTATTCTCCTCTCCTCTCCTCCTTTCTCTTGTACTCGCCTCTGCTTTTCCCGCCTCTACCATCTCCTCTCTCCATCCTTCCTTTACTTTCCCTTAAAATCTCATCCTCCCTTATCTCTCTCTCTCCACACATGTGTCTCTTCCTCCTGCTACACATTACTAGTGGATCAGTAATCTCATCACTTAACATCCAAGTAACGTTCTATATTATATACTATATATATAAGTTCTATATTTAAACCCAATCCCTTTATTTATTTATTTATTTATCAGATATGGTCGTAGATTGTAGCTGCAACTTAATACAATCAAAAAAGACTAGCCTGCAGTGAATAATTGATATGATATAATATGATATAATTGATATAATTGATATGATTTTACAATTGACAGATTTTACACTAAGCTCCACTTATAGCCTCGACTAGATTTAAGAGTCTAGTGTGTATACACTCAGCTCTCCAGGTTCCTGTTCAACAATTGCAGTGTGTGTATGTGTGTTTTCCTGTTCAATCCCTTACAGCTGATAATTCATATCTTCCAGTAGCCGTGCATAAGAGGGGTCACAGAACTACAGCAAGAAAATAAATAGGTCATTGTAAGATAGTTCCCCTGTTTCTGGGACACACACACACACACACACACACACACACACACACACACACACACACACACACACACACACACACACACACACACACACACACACACACACATACTGCCTGTCTCAAATGAATAGTTAATGATTGTGCAGCTGTTTGATGCTCCAGCTGTTGCAGATGCTTCCTGTCATTCCTGTTAAAGTCCCCACTTCCACATCCCTTTGGTGGGAATTATTTTCAACTGCATCCATGGACGTCATATTCTCTGTGGTGAGGTGACTTGTGACTGGTGTGAAACGTCAGCACGAGGATGTGGATGGTGGCTGGGGATATGGCATAGAGGACTGGCATGTGTACTTCTATTGCACTACTACGTGCCCAAAGCCACAAGGTATCCAGATAACTATAGACCAAATGCCATGTTGGAAACAAACACTACACCACAATGACATTCCAACCCTAGTAATGTGACCAAGGTTCTAATCCACTGTCCTGACACGTGACAGTCATTAAAAGTCTACATTTAAAACAGAGTTTGTCAAAGTCTGTGTAGTTGTATTTATTTTGAATTGTGTGTTTTCTAAGACCAAAAGCTAACGCTGAGTGTATTCCAACACTGGCCAGTTGTAGCACGGGAGGGTATCTGTATACACAGTAGGCTACCAACTGAAGAGTGGATGAACATGAATATGGATACACAAAGGTCACAACTGTTTAACTGACCTTTCAACTCCAGCATACTGTTTGAGAAATACATCATCTGGTTGAAACTGCTCATGGATTCCAGTTCATGAGAGATGGAATCAGAAATGGAGAGATGAGAGGGGGATGGAGGAAGGGAGATGAGAGGGGGATGGAGGAGAGATGAGAGGGGGATGGAGGAAGGTAGACGAGAGGGAGATGGAGGATAAGTAGGGTGGAGGAGTAAGGAGAGAGTCTTCCAGGGTTTAGGTACATGGGAACACTAGTCTTCCCGGGATTAGGTACATGGGAACACTAGTCTTCCCGGGATTAGGTACATGGGAACACTAGTCTTCCCGGGATTAGGTACATGGGAACACTAGTCTTCCCGGGATTAGGTACATGGGAACACTAGTCTTTCAGGGTTTAGGTACATGGGAACGCTAGTCTTCAAGGGTTTAGGTACATGGGAACGCTAGTCTTCCAGGGTTTAGGTACATGGAACACTAGTCTTCAAGGGTTTAGGTACATGGGAACACTAGTCTTCAAGGGTTTAGGTACATGGGAACGCTAGTCTTCCAGGGTTTAGGTACATGGGAACACTAGTCTTTCAGGGTTTAGGTACATGGGAACGCTAGTCTTCAAGGGTTTAGGTACAGTATGTGGGATTCATTGCGGAGCGGGCTTATTTACCCAGAGAACCGTAAATGATTCATACCAGCATTCATATCTCGGGGGATCCTCACACACACCAGCCACCAGCCACCAGCCGGCCGCCACGGACAGAATCTTTGAACTTGGCTGTCATGGAACTTGTCACAGAGATCCATGTTCCACGCCAGCAAAGGTCATGGACCTCAGCACACAGAGGAGCCACAGAGATCCATGTTCCAAGCCAGCAGAGGTCATGGACCTCAGCACACAGAGGAGCCACAGAGATCCATGTTCCAAGCCAGCAGAGGTCATGGACCTCAGCACACAGAGGAGCCACAGAGATCCATGTTCCAAGCCAGCAGAGGTCATGGACCTCAGCACACAGAGGAGCCACAGAGATCCATGTTCCAAGCGGGCAGAAGTCATGGACCTCAGCACACAGTGTTTGTTCAGCATTTATAATAAGCTCTTTGTTCCAGGCCCATTTGTAAATGTTTTTCTTCCAAAGGGAATAGAATATAACAAACAGTGAAAGAGAAAGGGGAAATAAAAGGTAAGAAATCTATTATTTATGGAGAATAAGAGTTTCCTGTTGTTTTTGACTTCACATGTTTTATTCTCTGCTGTAAACAGTTGGCGGAAACAAAAGGTGCAACGCTCTCTGGAGAAACTGTTTTGCAGAACTACACTCTTAGAAAAAGGGTTTCTTCAGCTGTCCCCATAGGATAACCCTTTTTGGTTCCATGTAGAACCCTTTTTGGTTCCATAAAGGGTTCTTCTATGGGGACAGCCAAAGAACCGTTTTAGGTTCTAGATAGAAAAAAAGGAGCTAAGAGTGTACTTTACTATTCTGTCTTGAACAGGATTTTGCTTTGCCCTTCGAGCCTGAGCTCTGGGTTCAGGGTTTTGTCTTGCCCTTCGAGCCTGAGCTCTGGGTTCAGGGTTTTGTCTTGCCCTTCGAGCCTGAGCTCTGGGTTCAGGGTTTTGTCTTGCCCTTCGAGCCTGGGCTCTGGGTTCAGGGTTTTGTCTTGCCTGTCAAGCCTGAGCTCTGGGTTCAGGGTTTTGTCTTGCCTGTCAAGCCTGGGCTCTGGGTTCAGGGTTTTGTCTTTCCTGTCGAGCCTGGGCTCTGGGTTCAGGGTTTTGTCTTGCCTGTCGAGCCTGGGCTCTGGGTTCAGGGTTTTGTCTTGCCTGTCGAGCCTGGGCTCTGGTTTCAGGGTTTTGTCTTGCCTGTCGAGCCTGGGCTCTGGGTTCAGGGTTTTGTCTTGCCCTTCGAGCCTGAGCTCTGGGTTCAGGGTTTTGTCTTGCCTGTCAAGCCTGAGCTCTGGGTTCAGGGTTTTGTCTTGCCCTTCGAGCCTGGGCTCTGGGTTCAGGGTTTTGTCTTGCCTGTCGAGCCTGGGCTCTGGGTTCAGGGTTTTGGGAGGTTCTTATTAGCTCACAGTAAGTTAGCTCCACTCTTGTTTTCTTTATTTTACTTGATTGCTGACATACAAAACATATCAACAATGGACTAATAAAACAAACACCAAAACATCGTTTTGGGGTGGAATTTAACCCACTGCATCATTTCAACGTGGATAATTGGGTAATATTTGGTTGAGATGTTGATCAATGAAATTACAACCTGTATTCACTCACTCAAAAAGACAGCCAAAAGTTAGTTGAATTTCCAATGTGTTATCACTATGCTTTCAACCATCTAAAAGCACAACCAAATTCCAATGTGTTATCACTAGTGTCACGTCCTGACCAGTAGAGGGAGTATTTGTTATTGTAGTTTGGTCAGGACGTGACAGAGGGTATTTGTTTTATGTGGTTCGGGGGGTTATGTGTATGTAGAGGGGTGTTGTATTTATGTGTTCCGGGGTTTTAGTGTATGTTCTGGGTTTTTGTGTTCTAGGTTTCTAGTTTGTATATTTCTTTGTGGTCTGGTTGGCTCTCGATCAGGAACAGCTGTTCATCGTTGTTCCTGATTGGGAGTCATATTTAAAGTGCTTGTTTTCACCTGTTTAGTTGTATTTTGCACTGCTGCGTATAGCCTGTAAAACTGTCGTCTGTCGTTCTGTTTGTTTTCTTGTTTTTTCCGTGTTCACTAATTAAACAAATATAATGATGAACACGCATCCCGCTGCGCCTTGGTCTTTACATTACGACAACCGTGACAACTAGGCTTTAAACCATCTAAAAGCACAACCAAATTCCAATGGAAAAACAATGTCAGATATTTTGTTTATGTATAGAACAGATTAGTGTGTTATCAATGTGCTTCATCTAATAGCATAACCAAATGATCTGGATTGCTGGTGAGATTACATTAAAAGTACATGGTGCAAATGATCAATGCCATTTTGAGATTCTGCACAGATTATTAAAGCAATTGTGAAGATCTCCACAGACCTGCGATGACCTATGCATGCTATCTTGAACACACACCGTTTATATGATTACACAAGAAGAAATGTATAGTTACAGTAAGCTCAAAATGTGGCCATGGATGTTCTCAGTTTAAGGTTGAATGTTACAAGTTAACCTAACACCTGTATTAGCACTCAAAACCATGAACATGAGTAACCCGAGGAGGCTAACCCGAGGAGGCTAACCCGAGGAGGCTAACCCGAGGAGGCTGAGATTCAAAATAATAACCCATGCTGAAACAATACAAAAGACTGAAAGTGCAAGGTGTAAAAAAGAAATAGAAAAAGGAGCGTAGGTTTCTGCCTTCATCAGTGCTGAACAACCAGGTTAAAGGAGACACGTACTGGAGACACACCTGCTGTGCTTAACAGGCGCAACAAATGCAAGCACATAGCTGATTAGAAACTTGCGAACAGAGAGTGAATGCATGTTAACAAGGAATATGTAGAAGAATATTAAAAAAAGGAACAATTCAAACGTCACATACAGTATGCCTACATAACGACATCATTTCAGAAGGAATAGCTATGGACATAGTTTAGTAGGCTGAAAGAGGGCGGGCGGAGGGACTGCTGTCCTGTGTAGAAACAGCACTACAAGAAGTGCGCGAGGTCCAACTTTTCATTCAGTCCTTGGTGGTGTGGAGTTTTTAAGTAGAAGATCTATCGTGCTTCACACCAATGCAGACACTCCTCTGTATTGCTGCAACTCTACAGATTCTCCTACGCACCGGCCGCCTTCCATTCTAGCTTGAGCGTGAACCCTGATTATCGCCTTTCTATTTAATGTCTTACAAAAGTAATAACGAATTGTGTTTTGTTGACAACACATCCAAATCTCTACATTTTGAAGAGATGTATCTACTGGATAGTTCCATATGTGCCACTGACTTAGTCTGGTTTTAATTCCAGTGTGTCTACAAATTAATCATTTATATGTTGGACTCACATCTCCATCTCAAACAAAAATCGAAGTTATAGAATAGGATGAAATAAAATGCTATATAGGCCTAAATCATTGTTGATTGATAAAGTACGGTCACATTCCATTTCGCTCTACCCTTTGGAATGACTTTGATAGCAACAGCAAATCTCTCAACAATCATTCTCATGATAGCACATTGGTAATAGTCAGCGATAATTATCATAGTTAAGCAGGAGTGAGCTTTGTTAAAACAGCTGGTAGCAGTAGATAGATCAATCCTCCAGTAGAAGGAGCTGCAATAGTATTTTTCTGATCATGGATATAACATAGAAAATTTGATGTTGTTTTAAAGGTACAAATTCAACATATTTTAAACAAAGTTTGTCTATGTTGAAATTAGGTTACCATGATGACACAATCCTGTGCCTGAAATTTCACCTCAAAACAACAGTTGATTACTTTTTACAAATCCAATGTTTTTTCCACGTAGTTGAAGTCTGAAGTCTACATACACCTTAGCCAAATACATTTAAACTCAGTTTTTCACAATTCCTGACATTTAATCCTAATAAAAATTCCCTGTCTTAGATCAGTTAGGATCACCACTTTATTTTAAGAATGTGAAATGTCAGAATAATAGTAGAGAGAATGATTTATTTCAGCTTTTATTTCTTTCATCACATTCCCAGTGGGTCAGAAGTTAACATACACTCAATTAGTATTTGGTAGCATTGCCTTCAAATTGTTTAACTTGGGTCAAACGTTTCAGGTAGCCTTCCACAAGCTTCCCACAATAAGTTGGGTAAATTTTGGCCCATTCCTCCTAACAGAGCTGGTTTGTAGGCCTCCTTGCTCGCACACGCTTTTTCAGCTCTGCCCACAAATTTTCTATAGAATTGAGCTCAGGGCTTTCTGACGGCCACTCCAATACCTTGACTTTGTTGTCCTTAAGCCATTTTGCCGCAACTTTGGAAGTATGCTTGGGGTCATTGTCCATTTGGAAGACCCATTTGCGACCAATTTTTAACTTCCTGACTGATGTCTTGAGATGTTGCTTCAATATATCCACATAATTTTCCTCCTCATGATGCCATCTATTTTGTGAAGTGCCCCATTCCCTCCTGCAGCAAAGCACTGCCACAACATGATGCTGCCACCCCCGTGCTTCACGGTTGGGATGGTGTTCTTCGGCTTGCAAGACTCCCCCTTTTTCCTCCAAACATAACGATGGTCATTATGGCCAAACAGCTCTATTTTTGTTTCATCAGACCAGAGGACATTTCTCCAAAAACTACGATCTTTGTCCCCATGTGCAGTTGCAAACCGTAGTCTGGCTTATTATGGCGGTTTTGGAGCAGTGGCTTCTTCCTTGCTGAGTGGCCTTTCAGGTTATGTCGATATAGGACTCGTTTTACTGTGGATATAGATACTTATGTACCTGTTTCCTCCAGCATCTTCACAAGGTCCTTTGCTGTTGTTCTGGGATTGATTAGCACTTTTCGCACCAAAGTACGTTCATCTCTAGGAGACAGAACGCGTCTCTTCCTGAGCGGTATGACGGCTGCTTGGTCCCATGGTGTTTATACTTGCGTACTATTGTTTGTACAGATGAACGTGGTACCTTCAGGCATTTGGAAATTGCTCCCAAGGATGAACCAGACTTGTGGTCTACAATTTATTTTCTGAGGTCTTGGCTGATTTATTTATATTTTCCCATGATGTCAAGCAAAGAGGCACTGAGATTGAAGGTAGGCCTTGAAATACATCCACAGGTACACCTCCAATTGACTCAAATTATGTCAATTAGTCTATCAGAAGCTTCTAAAGCCATGACATAATTTTCTGGATTTTTCCAAGCTGTTTAAAGGCACAGTCAACTTAGTGTTTGTAAACTTCTGACCCATTGGAATTGTGATACAGTGAATTATAAGTGAAATAATCTGTCTGTAAACAATTATTGGAAAAATTACTTGTGTCATGCACAAAGTAGATGTCCAAACCGACTTGCCAAAACTATAGTTAGTTAACAAGAAATTTGTGGAGTGGTTGAAGAACGAGTTTTAATGACTCCAACCTAAGTGTATGTAAACTTCCGACTTCAACTGTATATTCCACGTCACAATACATTGACAAATGACGTTAAAACAAATGTTGATTCAACCAGATTGTGCCCAGTTGGAAGCTACAGAAAGTTGAGCTACAGAAGTTTTCTGAAGTAGTACATCTACTTTTTAAACTGCGTTGTTGGTTAGGGCTTGTAAGTAAGCATTTCACTGTAAGGGCTACACCTGTTGTATTAGGCGCATGTGACAAATAAAATTTGATTCGATATAGACAGTTAAGCTACAGAAAGCTAAATTAGGTTGGCTGCAGAAAGCTACAGTAGTTAAGCTACAGTAGTTAAGTTACAGAAAGCTATAGTAGTTACTGTAAGCTACAGAAAGCTACATTTGGTAAGCTGCAGAAAGCTACAGTAGTTAAGCTACAGAAAGCTACAGTAGTTAAGCTACAGAAAGCTACAGTAGTTACTGTAAGCTACAGAAAACTACAGTAGTTAAGCTACAGAAAGCTACAGCAGTTACTGTAAGTTACAGAAAGCTACAGTAGTTAAGCTACAGAAAGCTACTGTAGTTACGCTACAGAAAGCTACAGTAGTTACTGTACATTACAGAAAGCTACAGTAGTTAAGCTACAGAAAGCTACAGCAGTTACTGTAAGTTACAGAAAGCTACGGGAGTTACTGTAAGATACAGAAAGCTACAGTAGTTACTGTAAGTTACAGAAAGCTACAGTAGTTAAGCTACAGAAAGCTACAGTAGTTGCTATAAGTTACAGAAAGCTACAGTAGTTAAGCTACAGAAAGCTACAGTAGTAAAGCTACAGAAAGCTACAGTAGTAAAGCTACAGAAAGCTACAGTAGTTACTGTAAGCTACAGAAAGCTACAGTAGTTAAGCTACAGAAAGCTACAGTAGTAAAGCTACAGAAAGCTACAGTAGTTAAGCTACAGAAAGCTACAGTAGTTCAGCTGCAGAAAGCTACAGTAGTTAAGCTACAGAAAGATACAGTAGTTACACACCAAAGTTTGTCAGGTGGGAGAAAAGTGTCTCAGAGAAGATTCAAGTTGTACTGTGGGAAAGTTATCATTATGTCAGGGAGTACTAGACCTCTTGCTGGGCTGTCTCTCTCCCTCTAGCTCTCTCTCTCTCTCCCTCCCTCTAGCTCTCTCTCTCTCTCTCCCTCCCTCTAGCTCTCTCTCTCCCTCTGTCTCTCACCAGCCTTAAATGAGCTCCTACTGGTCTCCACTGCTGTGCCTCCAATCAAAGTCTAACTCACACACAACACACACACCCAACCTCCCTCACACACACACACACCCAACCCCACTCACACACACCCAACCCCCCTCACACACACATAACTAACAGCTCCCTGGTCAAGCCCAGTCCCGTTTGGTCCATCTCACACCTCTCTGTTCCACAGTTCTCAAGAAACACCCTCCCTAGAGCCAGGGGCACACAGCCAGAGATAACGTACACACACACACACACACACACACACACACACACAGACACACAGACACACACACACACACACACACACACACACACACACACACACACACACACACACACACACACACACACACACACACACACACACACACACACTTACACTAAAATAGACCCGTGGGGCACAGCATCAGATCTCTCCAAGGTGTGAATCTCTCTAGATCTGAGCTAGTGGCCAGGCCAGCCATTTCCCAGTACTGAACACTGAACATGTCATCTGTGTAAATTGAATTAGAGCAGACGCTTACAAGTTCTTAACCAGGGATACGTCACAAATGGCACCCTATTCCTTTTTATAGTGTACTACTTCACTACATCAAAAGTAGTGCACTAAATAACTCATAGGGGGTACCATTTGGGACGTAGACTTCAGGTCAGTAATGAAATTAGAGCAGACTCCTACATGGCAGGTAGCCTACTGGTTAGAGTGTTGGGCCAGTAACTGAAAGGTTGCTAGATTGAATCCCTGAGCTGACAAGGTAAAAATCTGTCATTCTGCCCCTGAACAAGGCAGTTAAACCCATTGTTCCCCAGTTCCTGTAGGCTGCCATTGTAAATACGAATTGTTCTTAACTGGGTTGCCTAGTTAAATAAGTAAGACATGTCCTCAACAGGAGACTAATTACTGTTCAACTACATACCACAGAAGAGAGCACAAGGTACCAACGTTTTCTGCTGTCGCAGTGATCTTCTCTAACAGCACCTATACTTGGCTCAGCTCATTTAGGAGGTTGTTTTAAAATAAGTCGACTAGAAAAGGTCGGTTGAATGTGTATGAACTTCCGATTTGAATCCAGTTCTTTCGCATAAAGGAAAAAGGAATCACGTTTAGACTAATGAGATGCATCCCAACATCTCGTCCGCTCCACAATGTGACTAAACTAAATGAAGACTGTATTGACGGCAGCAGGTAAAGACTCCTGCTGCCCATCCAGATACCAGACCAATTACTCAGCACACACACATTTGGGGTTGGGTTAAACGCAGAAGACACATTTCGGTTAAATGCATTCAGTTGTATAACTGACAAGGTATCCTCCTTTCCCTTCCCTTTGTTTTTAACCCTAACCCCTAACCCTAATTCTAATGCTAATTGTAAGCCCAACCCTAAACCCAACCCCTGATCCTAAAATAGTATTTTTCCTTGTGGGCATCAGCGAAATGTCCCCATTTCTGGGGCCTCATTTATATAACAGACTTACTTTCAATTTAGTTATTTATAAAAACCTGACGTTGACGTTGAAATGATCTTATCTCTACTCAGAGTCTAGACTTGACGTCAGTGATTTTGCTGCTGGTTATGTATGGATATTATTTTCTTCCGACACACTCTACCTGTTTAGCGCTGTTTGTCAACCCACTATTTAGTCCACCGAATAATACGTGTTGCCTGTCTTCAATCTCCTCTACCATCGCCGTGATCTCGTCTTCCAGAACGTTTGCTTTTCTCTTTTGGTCCATGGCTATTCCTGACTAAACCCACATTTGTGCTAGCATTCTAGAAGGGGAAATCACTGATTGTAAGGAACGTTTAGGTGCCATCAATTTTAAGTTAATTTGAGATTTATAGATCACAGGTGCATAAATTACAAATGGGCTTCTTCGAACCTGCGTAAGCAAGGTTTTTTATGCTCAGTATCTTTTATGAATCCAACGTAAGCACACCGTCAGAAATGATCTTACGACTAAGTTCAAGTATAAATCTAAGAAATTATTAAAAAAAATTATAAATGAGGCCCCTGGTCTCCACAAGAATAGTAAAACCAAACACACACACCCACCCACACACATTGAACGTCTCTCTGAGCTCAGTTAGAAGGACATTCCAGTCCCATTCCAACACACCAGATGCCCACACTGCAAGACGTGTTGGTAATTTCAACAATAAAACACTGTAGGATGCACAGTATAATACCATAAATGTAGTTTACAGCATTCATGCTGTTGATTGCACCGCATTGTCGGTAAAATGCAGAAAAATCTCCCGAGTGGTGCAGTGGTATAAGGCACTACATCACAGTGCTAGAGGCATCACTACAGACCCATGTTCGATCCCGGGCTGTGTCACAGCTGGCCGTGACCGGGAGACCCATGAGGAGGCGTACAATTGGACCAGTGTCGTCCGGATTAGGGGAGGGTTTGGCCGGCTGAGATGTCCTTGTCCCATTGCTCTCTAGCAACACCTTCTGGCGGGCCGGATGCCTGCATGCTGACTTCGCTCAACCAGTTGTTCGATATTTCCTCCGACACATTGGTGCGGCTGGCTTCCGGGTTAGGTGAACAGTGTGTCAAGAAGCAGTGTGGCTTAGCAGGGTCGTTTCGGAGGACGCATGGGTCTTGACCTTCGCCTCTCCCGAGTCCGTAGGGGAGTTGCAGCGATGGGACAAGACTGTAACTACCAATTGGATATCACTAAATTGGGGAGAAAAAAGGGGTAAAAAGTACCAAAAATATATATATACTGTTATTAACTGTAATTCGGAAGACTCCTGTAAAAGTTACTCTAACATACTGTATTTCTTTACAGTATAGCTTATGTCTACTGTAGATTCAAATTATCCATTTCAGGCGCCAACCTCATGCTGTTGGGCACATGGAGCTCAGACTATTTTAGTAAATATCTTCTTGAAGTGTCTGTGAAGTGGAAGAATATTTTCAGCAGCTTCTGGGTAGGTACCTTGACTTGTTAATGGTACCTTTATTGCTAGCCAACGTTGAATTACTGCATATTTCCTAAGCTAACCTAGCTAGCTAGCTAGTTGGTTAATGTTTGCTAGCTAGCTCAAGTTGACAAAAGCCATTTCGGTCTGCTCTAAATTGCTCGTAAATATCTAGATGTGCGACCTAGAAAAACATCACCCAGAGAATGATATTGTAATTATAGGCTGTATCGCAGACCCTGATTGCCATAGAGAATACACTGAACGCAAATCCGTTATGTTTCCACCATTACAAGCATTTCGCTACACCCGCAATAACATCTGCTAAATATGTGTATGTGACCAATAACATTTGATTTGATTACTACAGAGAAAACAACTTGTTTCTAGCAGTTAAAAAGATTCTGCATATTCAGATTGACGGGACGCAGATTACACATAAACCATGTCGTGGGCCATACTCGCGAGCCGCTAAAGCCAATGCGAATGACCAGGGCACCGCGTTGTATCGAGGTAACTGTCGACCTAAGGTGCAGTGCCACTGGGCAGCTGTAGCCTATCACAGTGTCGGCGGCGAAACCTAGTAACGTGGCAAGTGTTTCCCCTCCCAAGAATATACCGTTATTTAAGTAGTATAGCAGCCTACACAATAAATAACTAATATTGGTAGCCATCTAGATCAGTATAGATCATAATCAGTATTTCAAGTTTTCATGTCATATGCACAAGTACTGTGCAATGCCTTTCTTGCAAACTCAAAGCCCAACAATGCAATAATCAATAGCAATGTATTACTATAAAGAAGAAGAAGAACGAGAAATAAGAAACATAAACTACAGGAGTAGTATAGCAGCCTACAGAAGAAATAAGTCCTATTGGAAGAGATGTCACCGTGATACAGTCTATTCAATGGGGACAGCATGAATGGCTAAAACACAGGGACAGAGTGTCCTCCTTAGCTGTCACAACGCTGTGGGATTCGGTTCACTTGGCTCTCAGCTGAAAGACATAAATCATTGTTTTACAGGCCAGGAGCGTGGCCGAACAGTTGCCCCTGTTCATAGATTGGGCTGCATCACAGCTTGGTACTGCAACTCCACCGCCGCAGACCTTCAAGATGCTTTAGAGGGTTATACACGCACCATTGGGTGCACACTGCCTTCCCCACAGGACACCTACAACACAATGTGTCGCCTGAAGGCCAAGAAGATCATCAGGGACGCCCCGGCCTGTTTTCACCCATTTCCATTACTCAGACGAGGGCTATACAGGAGCATTATGGCGAAAACTGAAAGACCCGGCCAACCATTTCTACCTCCAGGCTGCTGAACAGACACCATCACTGGTCAGTGACCTGCTCCCCCCACCCTACGGTCACTTACTTTACCTGCTGCTCCCCCTATGGACATTCATCACTGATGCAGTTGTTAATATGTATATATTTTTATTTATTTGTTAATTATTATTTGGTCCTTTAGTCCGCCTGTTGCTCCATCCCAAAGGACATGTCTATATTCATCACTGCTGCAGTTGTTAAAACTTCTCTAGGATAGGGGCAGTATTTTCACGTCCGGATGAAAGGCGTGCCCAAATGAATCTGCCTGCTTCTCGGGCCCAGAAGGTAGGATATGCATATTATTAGTAGACATGGATAGAAAACACTCTGAAGTTTCTAAAACTGTTTGAATGATGTCTGTGAGTATAACATAACTCGTATGGCAGGCAAAAACCGGAGAAGAAATCCAACCAGGAAGTGACTTGTAGTTCTTCTATCTAATCCCTATTCAAACTACAGTGTCTGTGGGGTCATTTTGCACTTCCTAAGGCTTCCATTGGCTGTCAACAGCCTTTAGATAAATATGGAGTATTTCGAACAAAGAGAACATTTCTTGTGGAAGTGGGAGTCCTGGTTGTGCATTCCGACGAAGATCAGCAAAGGTAAGGGAAGATTTATAATACTAATTCTGAGTTTAGTTGACTCCAGAACTTGGCAGGTAACTGTATAGCTTGCTTTGATGGCTGAGCTCTGTACTCAGAATATTGAAAAATGTGCTTTCGCCGTAAAGCTATTTTAAAATCTGACACAGCGGTTGCATTAAGGAGTAGTATATCTAAAATTCTTTCAATAACTGTTGTAAAGTTTATCAACGTTTATGATGAGTATTTTTGGAAATTGATGTGCTCATTCACCAGAGGTTTTGGTGGGAATACATTTTCTGAACATCAAGCGCCAATGTAAAATGGGGTTTATGGATATAAATATGAACTTTACCAAGCAAAACATACATGTATTTTGTAACATTGAGTCCTGGGAGTATCATCCGATGAAGATCATCAAAGGTTAGTGATTCATTTTAGCTGTATTTCTGGTTTTTGTGACGCCTCTCCTTGCTTGGAAAATGGCTGTGTGGTTTTTCTTGTTTAGGCGCTGTCCTAACATAATCTAATGTTATGCTTTCGCTGTGAAGCCTTTTTGAAATCAGACACTGTGGTTGGATTAAGGAAGATCTTATCTTTAAAATGGTGTATAATACTTGTGTGTTTGAGAAACTTGAATTATGAGATTTTTGTTGTTTTGAATTTGCCGGCCTGCTATTTCACTGGCTGTTGATAGTGTGTACCGCGGGTGGGACGCTAGTGTGTACCTATGTATACTACACAGTACTATTACCATTTCCAATGTTTTATTTCACTTCGTCCTGCGTGTTGGAGCTTGGAGCTCTGAATCTGAAGATCTAGGATTGTAACCTAATTTTAACTCCGCCTCCCTCTCTCTCTATTTGTCTCTATCTCCTCCACAACCTACACACACAGCCCCCACACACAGCCCCCACACACAGCCCCCACACACAGCCCACACACACAGCCCACACACACAGGTGCACAATACAGTTTTTACTGTAAATTCCATTTGTAATGATTCTCTTATTTGGTTAAATATGTGTTAACTTCTTGTGACTTCTACTGTCAATTCTGTTGTTAATTCATTTTTATGTTGTTAACAATTTGATTACATGTATTGTATGTACAAATGTACTCAGTGCAAGAGGTGACACTACAGTCCTTGATTCGAATCCAGGCTGTATCACATCCAGTCGTGATTGGGAGTCTCATAGGGCGGCGCACAATTGGCCCAGCGTCGCCTGGGGTTGGCCGGTGTAGGCCATCATTGTGAATAAGAATTTGTTCTTAACTGACTCACCTAGTTGAATAAAGGTTACATTTTAAAAAATGTATTGTTTTTGTTACATTTAGATATCAGGTAGAATTTCCCTGTAAATGTACAGCATTATTGTGGCACCAGAGTTGCCAGCTAATAGCGTAATTTTGCTTTACAGTACTATTTTCCTTACTGTAAAACATTACAGTGTCCTCGTAAATTGACAGCAAGGATGCTGTAATATGTCTTTACATTAAGTAAGAAAAATAGTACTGTAAAACATATTACATAAGATGTAAGCTGTAAAGCAAACTTACAGGTTTAAATTGGCAACTGTGGTGCCAGTATAACGCTGTAAATTTACAGGGGAAAGTTTTACAGTCCAGAACAGATGCTAGACCACATGATGACTACAATTCAGACAGCTGAAAGGGCTCCTGTCTAAGCACCTAAATCAAATCAAATCAAATTTTATTGGTCACATACACATATTTAGCAGATGTTATTGCACATGTAGTGAAATGCTTGTGTTCTTCGCTCCAACAGTGCAGTAATATCTAAAAATACACAACAAAACACACAAATCTGAAAGTAAAAAAATGGAATTAAGAAATCTATAAATATCACAATGAGCAATTTCGGAGTCCAGAGTATGTGTATATATATATATATATGATGGGATGTATTGACATTCTGGACAGTATGTGGATAGAATATGTAGTATTTCTGTAGAATACATGGATAGAATACTATATTGTAACGCCCTGGCCATAGAGAGGGGTTTTTGTTCTTTATTTTGGTTAGGCCAGGGTGTTACATTGGGTGGGCGTTCTATGCTCATTTTCTATGTTGTCTGTTTCATTGATTTTGGCCGTGTGGCTTCCAATCAGGCACAGCTGTTGTTGGTTGTTGCTGATTGGGAGTCACACATAAGTGCCTGTTTTTCCGTTGGGGTTTTGTGGGTAATTGTTTCTGTTTAGATTATTTCCGAATAGGACTGTTTTGCTGTTGGTTATCTTGTTTTTGTATAGTGTTCTTACGTTAATTAAATACAATCATGATGAACACTAACTCCGCTGCGCCTTGGTCTACTCTCTCTCCCGACAGCCGTTACAGAATTACCCACCAACAACGGACCAAGCAGCGGAGGAAGGAGAAGCGCCAGGAGAGGAGCGTTCAGGATTCGTGGACTTGGGAGGAAATCCTGGATGGGAAAGGACCATGGGCTCAAGCTGGGGATTATCGCCGCCTGCAGTGGGAGATAGAGGCGGCGAGAGCTGAGAGGTGCTAGTACGAAGAGAGGGAGCGCAACAGGCACGAGAGGCAGCCCCCAAATTTTTTGGGGGGGGGCACACGGGGAGTGTGGCGGAACCAGGAAGGAATTCTGGGCCAACTCCCCGTGCTTACGGCAGGCAGCGTGGTACTGGTAAGACACCGTGTTATGCTGTGAAGCGCACGGTGTCTCAAGTGCGCGTGCATAGCCCGGTGCGCTATAGGCCAGCCCCCCGCAAGTGCCATGCGAGTGCAGGCATCGAGCCAGGGCGGATGGTGCCAGCTCAGCGCGTCTGGTCTCCAGTGCGCCTCCTCGGTCCAGGTTATCCTGCGCCGGCGCTGCGCACTGTGTCTCCGGAATGCTGGGAGGGCCCAGTTCGCCCAATGCCTGCGCTCTGCCCGTGCCGGGCCAAAGTGGGCATTCAGCCTGGAGTGTGGGTAAAGAGCGTCCATACTAGAACTCCAGTGCTCCCCCACAGCCCGGTTTATCCTGTGCCTCCTCCTAGGACCAGGCCTCCAGTGGGTCCCCCCATCCTGGTCCATCCTGTGCCTCCTCCTAGGACCAGGCCACCAGTGGGTCTCCCCATTCTGGTCTCTCCTGTGCCGCCTCCACGGACCAGGCCTCCAGTGGGTCTCCCCATCCTGGTCAGTCCTGTGCCTGCTCAACGGACCAGGCCTCCAGTGGGTCTCGCCAGTCCGGAGCCGCCAGAGCCACCCGCCAGTCCGGAGCCGCCAGAGCCGCCCGCCAGTCCGGAGCCGCCAGAGCCACCCGCCAGTCCGGAGCCGCCAGAGCCGCCCGCCAGTCCGGAGCCGCCAGAGCCGCCCGCCTGTCCGGAGCCACCAGAGCCGCCCGCCTGTCCGGAGCCGCCATCGACGCCCGCCAGCCGGGCGCAACCAAGGTCGCCCACCAGTCCTCCGGCGCGGCCAGGGGCACTACCTAAGTGGGCAACGCCGAGGGTGGAGCGGAGGCCACGTCCCGCACCTGAGCCGCCGGTGTTAAGAAGGCCCACCCGGACCCTCCCCTTCAGAGTCAGGTTTTGCGGCCAGAGTCCGCACCTTGGGGGGGGGGGGGGGGGGGGGGGGTACTGTAACGCCCTGGCCATAGAGAGGGGTTTTTTGTTCTTTATTTTGGTTAGGCCAGGGTGTTACATTGGGTGGGCGTTCTATGTTCATTTTCTATGTTGTCTGTTTCATTGATTTTGGCCGTGTGGCTTCCAATCAGGCACAGCTGTTGTTGGTTGTTGCTGATTGGGAGTCACACATAAGTGCCTGTTTTTGTGGGTAATTGTTTCTGTTTAGATTATTTCCGAACAGGACTGTTTTGCTGTCGGTTATCTTGTTTTTGTATAGTGTTCTTACGTTAATTAAATACAATCATGATGAACACTAACTCCGCTGTGCCTTGGTCTACTCTCTCTCCCGACAACCGTTACATATATGTACAGAAATAGTTGAACAGGATGGCCTTGACTAGAAAACAGTATATATATATATATATATATATATATATATATATATATATATATTATATATATATATATATATATATATATAAAGTGGGTAAAACAGTATGTAAACATTATTAAAGTGACCAGTGTTCCATGTACATAGGGCAGCAGCCTCTTAGGTTCAGGGTAGAGTACCGGGTGGAGGCCGGCTAGTAACAGTGACTAAGTTCAGGGCAGGGTACTGGATGGAGGCCGGCTAGTGATGGCTATTCAATAGTCTGATGGCCTTGAGATAGAAGCTGTTTTTCAGTCTCTCAGTCCCAGCTTTGATGCACCTGTACTGACATCGCCTCCTTGATGATAACGGGGTGAACAGGCTGTTGCTCAGGTGGCTGAGGTCCTTGATGATCTTCTTGGCCTTTCTGGAAGGCAGGCAGTGTGCCCCTGGTGACGTGTTGGGCTGACTACTCCAACCTCTGGAGAGCCCTGAGGTTGCGGGCGGTGCAGTTGCCGTACCAGGCGGTGATACAGCCCTCAATGGTGCATCTGTAAAAGTTTGTGAGGGTCTTAGGGGCCAAGCTGAATTTCTTCAGCCTCCTAAGGTTGAAGAGGCGCTGTTGTGCCTTTTTTCACCACACTGTCTGTGTGTGTACCATTTCAGATTGTCAGTGATGTGTACGCCAAGGAACTTGAAGCTTTTCACCTTCTCCAGTGCAGCCCCATCGATGTGGATAGGGACGTGCTCCTTCTACTGTCTCCTGAAGTCCACGATCAGCTCCTTCATTTTGTTGACATTGCGGGAGAGGTTATTTTCCTGGCACCACTCTGAAGTCCACGATCAGCTCCTTCATTTTGTTGACATTGCGGGAGAGGTTATTTTCCTGGCACCACTCTGCCTGGGCCCTCACTTCCTCCCTGTAGGCTGTCTTGTCGTTGTTGGTTATCAGGACTACCACTGTTGTGTCGTCTGAAAAATTGATGATTGAGTTGAAGGCGTGCATGGCCACGCAGTCATGGGGGAACAGGAAGTAGGGAGTTTTTAGGGAGTTTTTCTTAGCCACCGTGCTTCTACACCTGCATTGCTTGCTGTTTGGGGTTTTAGGCTGGGTTTCTGTACAGCACTTTGAGATATCAGCTGATGTAAGAAGGGCTTTATAAATACATTTGATTTGATTTGAGTACAGGAGGGGGTTGAGCACACACCCTTGTGGGGCCCCTGTGTTGAGGGTCAGCGAAGTGGAGGTGTTGTTGCCTACCTTCACCACCTGGGGGCGGCCAGTTAGGAAGTCCAGAACTCAGTTGCACAGGGCGAGGTTCAGACCCAGGGCCCGAGCTTAATGATGAGCTTGGAGGGTACTATGGTGTTGAAGGCTGAGCTGTAGTCAATGAACAGCATTCTTGCATTGGTATTCCTCTTCTCCAGAAGGGACAGGGCAGTGTGCAGTGTGATGGCGATAGCGATTGCATCATCCATGGATCTATTGGGGCGGTATGCAAATTGCAGTGGGTCTAGGGTGTCAGGTAAGGTGGAGGTGATATGATCCTTAACTAGCCTCTCAAAGCACTTCATGATAACAGAAGTGAGTGTTAAAGGGCAATAGTCAATGAGTTCAGTTACCTTCGCTTTCTTGGATACAGGAACAATAGTGGACATCCAGACTGGGATAGGGAGAGTTTAATATGTCCGTAAACAATCCAGCCAGCTGGTCTGCGTTTGCTCTGAGGACATGGCTAGGGATGCCGTCTGGGCCGGCAGCCTTGTCAGGGTTAACAAGCTTAAATGTTGTCAGATTTGTCCTGATCAGGTCAGGTTACAGGAGACCACAACCCTACAGAGTATCTCTCACCCCCAACAGAGGAGGAGCGATCTGGGGGTCTGAAGATGTGGGGGTTTTATGACCCCTCACGCCCATGATAAATCTTAGGCCACAGACAAAATTCCTTTGTCCTCTCACTATGGAAAACCAGCCTCAGAACATTAAACATGCAATAAAGGGACTTTGGAACAATGGTTTCCGTCAGCCACAATGGTGGTCATGACGATAGATGGAATATGAAAATGTATGTAATTTTTGTGTTGTTACTAAAGGTTAATAGGTGATGTTATTACGAAAACATTGTAACTTTAAGAGTTTTCCCAGTATATGCCTGATGTTTATACATTGTACAATCACGTCCTGACCAGTAAAAGGGGTTGTTTGTTATTGTAGTTTGGTCAGGGCGTGGCAGTTTAGTGTTTAGTGTGTTTCAGGGTTTTTGGTGTATGTTCTATATTTTATATTTCTATGTGTTTATCTGGTTTTTCTATTTCTATGTTGGGGTTTTGGAACGACCTCCAATTAGAGCCAGCTGGTTGTCGTTGCCTCTAATTGGAGACCATATTTAAGTGGGTTAGTTTTCTCTTGTGTTTGTGGGGGGTTGTTCCTTGTATAGTCTGAGCACCTTACGGGACTGTTTTCGTTGTTTGTTTTGTATAAGTGTTTTGTTGTTTTTCCTTCAAATAAAAGAAGATGATAAATATACCCGCTGCAGTTTGGTCCACTCCTTACGACGAACGTGACATGTACGTTGTGTGGAAAATGTTCAAATCAAAGAGAATGTTTTGGTAAAGATGAAATGTGAAGTTAGTTGTCTAAAATTTCATTTGAGTAAAATCTAGACCTTGCCTCTTAACTTGGTACGCCCAGAGAATTGCCCTAAAGGCGGTTACGCCCACTTCTGACCAGAGGGTATAAGACATGGGGGTTAAGAATGAACAGATCAGACTAAGTGACCCAAGCTGCAGCAGAGGTCTAAAAGGTCAACGAACCCCAAAACGCAACACAAGGTCGAAGACAAATCTTTTTCTACCCAAGCTACGGATGAGTAGCTGTGTCTAAGCGGGTGAATTCAAGCCGAACCACCTAGCCTCCACTCTCCATTGAATCGTGGTATCTACACTGTTTCATTCCTACGCTGTGAGCTCTGAGCTACAGAGCTGTCTGTCCTCAGAAGACCCCTTTCAGAGCAAGGGCGAGGAATCAGACCACTAAGCCAAAAAGGACACTGACATCGTGAGGACAACCAGAGAGTTGCGCCGGAGAAGTGCGTCATTGAGAAGCCTAAACGACCCACGCGGAGCTTCCCATCTGAGACCTCCAACACGTAATTACATCATTATATTCTGGCCCATAAGAGCGGCAGTTCGGGGCAAGGCTAGGGTTAACCTCTCTGGGCTAGGTGGCACCAAATCGTCCCACCTACGTAACAGCCAGTGCAATCCCGTGGCGCGTTATTCAAAAACCTTAGAAATGCAAAACCTTCAATTTTTCAAACATATGACTATTTTACACCATTTTAAAGATAAGACTCTCGTTAATCTAACCACACTGTCCGATTTCAAAAAGGCTTTACAACGAAAGCAAAACATTAGATTATGTCAGCAGAGTACCCAGCCAGAAATAATCAGACACCCATTTTTCAAGCTAGCATATAATGTCACATAAACCCAAACCACAGCTAAATGTAGCACTAACCTTTGATGATCTTCATCAGATGACAACCCTAGGACATTATGTTATACAATACATGCATGTTTTGTTCAATCAAGTTCATATTTATATCAAAAACCAGCTTTATACATTAGCATGTGACTAGCATGTGACTAGCATTCCCACCGAACACTGCCGGTGAATTTACTAAATTACTCACGATAAACGTTCACAAAAAGCATAACAATTATTTTAAGAATTATAGATACAGAACTCCTCTATGCACTCGATATGTCCGATTTTAAAATAGCTTTTCGGTGAAAGCACATTTTGCAATATTCTCAGTAGATAGCCCGGCATCACAGGGCTAGCTATTTAGACACCCAGCAAGTTTAGCACTCAGAAAAGTCACATTTACTATAAGAAAAATGTTATTACCTTTGCTGTCTTTGTCAGAATGCACTCCCAGGACTTCTACTTCAATAACAAATGTTGGTTTGGTCCAAAATAATCCATCGTTATATCCAAACAGCGGCGTTTTGTTCGTGCGTTCAAGACACTATCCGAAAGGGTAAATAAGGGTTACGAGCATGGCGCAATTCGTGACAAAAAAATTCTAAATATTCCATTACCGTACTTCGAAGCATGTCAACCGCTGTTTAAAATCCATTTTTATGCCATTTTTCTCGAAAAAAAGCGATAATATTCCGACCGGGAATCTGCATTTAGGTAAACAGACGAAAAACAATAAAGCATTCGGTCGACTCGGGCACGCGCCTAAACCCACAGTACTCTGAGCGGCCACTTGCCAAACGCGATAAATTGTTTCAGCCAGAGCCTGCCTCGATATCGTTCAGCTTTTTCCCGGGCTCTGAGAGCCTATGGGAGCCGTAGGAAGTGTCACGTTAGAGCAAAGATCCTAAATCTTCAATAAAAACAGCCTAGATGAAACACATCTTGTCAGACAGGCCACTTCCTGCATGGAATCTTCTCAGGTTTTGGCCTGCCATATGAGTTCTGTTATACTCACAGACACCATTCAAACAGTTTTAGAAACTTTAGGGTGTTTTCTATCCAAAGCCAATAATTATATGCATATTCTAGTTACTGGGCAGGAGTAGTAACCAGATTAAATCGGGTACGTTTTTTATCCGGCTGTGTCAATACTGCCCCCTAGCCCTAACAGGTTAAAATAAGCATAGCTGACAAATGCACCCAAATGTATATTTCTCTCATGTACTTTCTCTTTTTCTCTCTCTTTTAAATCCCCATTTTGGGTAACATGCGCCATAGTGTGTTGGCCCATTTTACTAAGTTCTAATCAATAGCCTAGACTCTGTTTTTGTTTATGTGTATCTTTTATCATCATTTTAGCTTTGTAGTAAATAAATAATCATCTAAGATTGGTGTAGTACGAAGTCATTGGTGGGACCCGGGTCCGTGCAGATTCCTGGATTATGCGACATTCAGAATGAGACTGTAGAGGAAATTGATTAATTAGCAACTGTTGTAAAATCGATATTCTGATATTCTTTGAGTTAATTTGGGAAATAGAAACTCAATAAAACAAATTTTCCCATGGTGCCCCAGGTTAATGAGTTAATAATTGCTTGATTCATTTAATCATGCAATTATAAACCGTTAATCATTCGATGAGCAACAGTTGTCACATTAACTAATACAACGTCACGACAATGTCTTACTGACGTTGGCCATGGAGAACAAGAGCTCACAGTCCCCGGGAGTGGCCCGCGTCATTGGCACTGTGTTATCCTCAAAGCGGGCGAAGAAGGTGTTTAGCTTGTCCGGGAGCAAGACGTTGGTGTCCACGACATGGCTGGTTTTCCCTGCCTCCTGTCTGAGCCGTTGAATTCCAGCTCCACTTTGTCTCTGTACTGATGTTTTGCCTTTTTGATTGCCTTACGGAGAGCATAACTGGACTGTTTGTATTCAACCATATTCTCAGCCACCTTGCTATGGTTAAATGTCATTGTCTAACCACGGTTTTGGCTTGGATGGGTTTTAATCATCACAGTGGGAACAACATCCCCTATACACTTCCTAATGAATTCAGTCACTGTGTCAGTGTATACATCAATGTTGTTTCCAGAGGCAATCAAGAACATATCCCAGTCCGCGTGATCAAAATAATCTTGAAGCATGGATTCCGATTGGTCAGACCAGCGTTCAATAGACCTTAGCATGGGTACTTCCTGTTTGAGTTTCTGCCTATGGGAAAGGAGGAGTAGAATGGAGTCATGATCTGATTTGCTGAAGAGAGGGCGGTGGAGGATCTTGTAGCCATCTTGGTAGGGAGCGTAACAATGGTCGAGAGTTTTTGAAGCGTGAGTACTGCAGGCAATGTGTTGATAGAACTTCAGCAGCATTTTCCTCAAATTCACTTTGTTAAAGTCCCCAGCTGCAATAAATGCGGCCTAGGGATATGTGGTTTCCGGTTTGCACAGTCCAGTGCAGTTCCTTGAGAGCCGTCGTGGAAAGGAAGAGTGGTCAAGGATTTAGCACTCTGGTCCATGGCACCTCCAATAAAACACTTAATCTGTCTACCTCTCTACCTCGTGTGTGTGTGTGTGTGTGTGTGTGTGTGTGTGTGTGTGTGTGTGTGTGTGTGTGTGTGTGTGTGTGTGTGTGTGTGTGTGTGTGTGTGTGTGTGTGTGTGGCGTGCGTGCGTGCGTGCGTGCGTGCGTGCGTGCGTGTGTGTGTGTGTGTGAGACCATCTGTGCCTGGCCATGTCCTGAAGAGATCTTAAGCACCAGACTGCCTCTCTGTCTTTCCACTTCTCCGCATGCCAATCTGCCTTCAACATCCTTAAAGCATCGCAGTTTCTCACTCTCACACACACACACACACACACACACACACACACACACACACACACACACACACACACACACACACACACACACACACACACACACACACACACACACACACACACACACACACACACACACACACACACACACTTCTTCCTCTCTCTCTTTCTTTCACAGTGTGAAGTGCTGCGGTCGTATCTGCACCAGATCAGTGACGAGCCATCAGATATAATATGAGTCCCAAATGGCCCTCTATTCCCTATAAAGTGCACTATTTAATTTTATTTATTTTATTTCACCTTTATTTAACCAGGTAGGCAAGTTGAGAACAAGTTCTCATTTACAACTGCGACCTGGCCAAGATAAAGCAAAGCAGTTCGACACATACAACAACACAGAGTTACACATGGAGTAAAACAAACATACAGTCAATAATACAGTAGAAAAATAAGTCTATATACAATGTGAGCAAATGAGGTGAGATAAGGGAGGTAAAGGCAAAAAAGGCCATGGTGGCGAAGTAAATCCAATATAACAAGTAAAACACTGGAATGGTAGATTTGCAGTGGAAGAAAGTGCAAAGTAGAAATAGAAATAATGGGGTGCAAAGGAGCTAAATAAATAAATACAGTAGGGGAAGGGGTAGTAGTTTGGGCTAAATTTTAGGTGGGCTATGTACAGGTGCAGTGATCTGGGAGCTGCTCTGACAGCTGGTGCTTAAAGCTAGTGAGGGAGATGTGTTTCCAGTTTCAGAGATTTTTGCAGTTCGTTCCAGTCATTGGCAGCAGAGAACTGGAAGGAGAGACGGCCAAAGGAGGAATTGGCTTTAGAGGTGACCAGAGAGATATACCTGCTGGAGCGCGTGCTACAGGTGGGTGCTGCTATGGTGACCAGTGAGCGGAGATAAGGGGTGATAAGGGGGGACTTTACCTAGCAGGGTCTTGTAGATGACCTGGAGCCAGTGGGTTTGGCGACGAGTATGAAGCGAGGGCCAGCCAACGAGAGCGTACAGGTCGCAGTGGTGGGTAGTATATGGGGCTTTGGTGACAAAACGGATGGCAATGTGATAGACTGCATCCAGTTTATTGAGTAGGGTATTGGAGGCTATTTTGTAAATGACATCGCCGAAGTCGAGGATCGGTAATATGGTCAGTTTTACAAGGGTATGTTTGGCAGCATGAGTGAAGGATGCTTTGTTGCGAAATAGAAAGCCAATTCTAGATTTAACTTTGGATTGGAGATGTTTGATGTGAGTCTGGAAGGAGAGCTTACAGTCTAACCAGACACCTAGGTATTTGTAGTTGTCCACATATTCTAAGTCAGAACCGTCCAGAGTAGTGATGCTGGACGGGCGGGCAGGTGCAGGCAGCAATCGGTTGAAGAGCATGCATTTCGTTTTACTTGTATTGAAGAGCAGTTGGAGGCCACGGAAGGAGAGTTGTATGGCATTGAGTTGTATGGCATCGCGTCTGGAGGGTTGTTAACACAGTGTCCAAAGAAGGGCCAGAAGTATACAAAATGGTGTCGTCTGCGTAGAGGTGGATAAGAGACTCACCAGCAGCAAGAGCGACATCATTGATGTATACAGAGAAAAGAGTTGGCCCAAGAATTGAACCCTGTGGCACCCCCATAGAGACTACCAGAGGCCCGGACAACAGGCCCTCCGATTTGACACATTGAACTCTATCAGAGAAGTAGTTGGTGAACCAGGCGAAGCAATCATTTGAGAAACCCATGAAGGGAATAGGATGCCATTTGGGGCGTATCCATCAGATAGAGAGAGAAAGTTGCTGGTTTCATATGGCAGCATGCATAAATATGTTAATTGAAGATCAGGACACAGATATTTAGGGAATTATATCAAAGCAGTACAGTATATATATATATGTTGAGGATCTGTGATGGAAGCAACCCAGAAGTTCCCTTCTCTTTCTCCGAGTATCTTTCTCTCTCTGAGTATCTTTCTCTCTCTGAGTATCTTTCTCTCTCTGAGTATCTTTCTCTCTCTGAGTATCTCTCTCTCTTTGAGTATCTCTCTCTCTCCGAGTATCTTTCTCTCTCTGAGTATCTTTCTCTCTCTGAGTATCTTTCTCTCTCCGAGTATCTTTCTCTCTCCGAGTATCTTTCTCTCTCTGAGTATCTCTCTCTCTCTGAGTATCTCTCTCTCTCTGAGTATCTCTCTCTCTCTGAGTATCTTTCTCTCTCTGAGTATCTTTCTCTCTCTGAGTATCTCTCTCTCTCTCTGAGTATCTTTCTCTCTCTGAGTATCTTTCTCTCTCTGAGTATCTTTCTCTCTCTGAGTATCTCTTGTTCTGAGTATCTCTCAAGGGTTTTTATTGGCATGGGAAACATGTTTACATTGCAAAGCAAGTGAAATGGATAAACAAAAGTGAAATAACCAATAAAATGTGAACAGTAAATATTATACTCACACAAGTTCCAAAATAAAAAAGACATTTCAAATGTCATATTATGTCTATATACAGTGTGGTAGCAATGTGAAAATAGGTAAAGTACAAAATGGAAAATAAATAAATATGGGTTGTATTTACAATGGTGTTTGTTCTTCACTGGGTCCCCTTTTCTTGTGGCAACAGGTCACAAATCTTGCTGCTGTGATTGTACACTGTGGTATTTCACCCAATAGTTATGGGAGGTTACTAAAATTGTATTTGTTTTCAAAATCTTTGTGGGTCTGTGTAATCTGAGGGAAATACGGTGCCTTCGGAAAGTATTCAGACCCCTTGACTTTTTCTACATCTTGTTACGTTACAGCCTTATTCTAAAATGGGTTAAATTGTTTTTTTTCCTCATCAATCTACACTCAATACCTCATAATGACAAAGCAAAAACTGTTTTTTAGATTAAAAATAAAAATGTCCTAAAAATAAAAAACAAATACCTTATTTACATAAGTATTCAGACCCTTTGCTATGAGACTCGAAATTGAGCTCAGGTGCATCCTGTTTCCGTTGATCATCCTTGTGATGTTTCTACAACTTGATTGGAGACCACCTGTGGTAAATTCAATTGATTGGACATGATTTGGAAAGGCACACACCAGTCTTTAAAAGGTCCCACAGTTAACAGTGCATGTCAGAGCAAAAACCAAGCCATGAGGTCGAAGGAATTGTACGTAGAGCGCCGAGAAAGGATTGTGTCAAGTAATTATCTTTTTGTTTTCTCATGATTTGGTTGGGTCTAAGTGTATTGCTGTCCTGGGGCTTTGTTTGTGTTTGTAAACAGAGCCCCAGGACCAGCTTTCTTAGGGGACTCTTCTCCGGATTCATCTCTCTGTAGGCGATGGGTTTGTTATGGAAGGTTTGGGAATCTCTTCATTTTAGGTGGTTGTAGAATGTAACAGCTCTTCTCTGGATTTTGATAATTATATTTTGATATTTCTACAGGATTCTGCATGCGGAGTCTCAATTTGGTGTTTGTCCCATTTTGTGAATTCTTGGTTGGTGAGTGGACCCCAGACCTCACAACCATAAAGGGTGATTCTCTTTCTCTCTCTTTCTCTCTCTCTCTTTCTCTCTCTACTGTGCACGCGTCTCATCACAGTCCGTGTTGTGCCGTGAGGTGTAGTTTTTTCTGGTTTTTTTTTAAATCTGATTTTACTGCTAGCTTGTTCTTAATCCTGCCTTCTTAACAACATTATCAACAAGGCAGGTCCTACAGGCCCTAGTATTGTCGCACCTTGACTACTGTTCAGTAGTGTGGTCAGGTGCCACAAAGAGGGAATTGGGGAAAATTGCAGTTGGCTCAGAACAGGGCAGCACGGCTTGCCATTAAAAATACACGGAGATCTAACATTAATGACATGCATGTCAAGAGAGAGATTGACTTCATTACTTGTTTTGTAAGAGGTGTTGACAAGCTGAATGTACCAAGCTGTCTGTTTAAGATACTAGGACACAGGTCAGACACCCATGCATACCCCACAACAGGAATCCCCCAGGGGTATGCGCAATGCGATCGGGGGTACAACAAATACATTTTTTATGAAAGAAACTATACAGACAATGCCTTCATCAAACAACACTGTTTCACGACGCATCAGTGATCAAATGGACTTTGGTGGTCAAGATGTGTTGGTATCTGTACTGATGGAGCAAAAGCCATGACAGGGAGACCTAGTGGAGTGGTAATGTGCGTTCAAGCAGTTGCTCCCAATGCCACTTGGGTACACTGCAGCATCCACCGAGAGGCTCTTGCTGCCAAAGGAATGCCTGACAGCATGAAATACGTTTTGGACACTCCAGTGAAAATGGTTAACTTTGTTAAAGCAATGCCCCTGAACTCTTGTGTATTTTCTGCATTATGCAATGTAACGGGCGTCGTATGAAGTGGACCAAGGCGCAGCGGGTTGAGTGCTCATTTGAACTTTTATTTGAACACTGAGAAAACAAAACAAGAAAACAAACGAACGCACAGTAATGCAGGCTACACACAGCTATGCAAAAACAACTTCCCACAATCGACAGGTGAAAAAGGGCTACCTAAGTATGACTCCCAATCAGCAACAACGATGTACAGCTGTTCCTGATTGGGAGCCATACCAGGCCAACACAAAGAAATATACAACATAGAAAAACCATAGAAATAAAAAACATAGAACAAAACCCCGACAACACAAAACAAACACACCTCTGCCACGCCCTGACCAAACTACAATGACAAATAACCCCTTATACTGGTCAGGACGTGACATGCAATGACATGGGCAGCGACCATGTAACGCTTTTACAACATACAGAAGTGCGCTGGTTATCAAGGGGCAAAGTATTGACATGGTTTGTTTAATTGAGAGACGAGCTTAAAGTTTTCTTTACTGATCATAATTTTCACTTGTCTGACCACTTGCATGATGATGAGTTTCTCATACGACTGGCCTATCTGGGTGATGTTTTTTCTCACCTGAATGATCTGAATCTAGGATTATAGGGACTCTCCGCAATATTAAAGTAAATGTGGGGGACAAAATTGAGGCTATGATTAAGAAGTTGGAGCTCTTCTCTGTCTGCATTAACAAGGACAACACACAGGTCTTTCCATCATTATATGATTTTGTGTGTGCAAATGAACTCAAGCTTACGGACAATGTCAAATGTGAAGAACCCGAGTGAGTTGGGTGCGCAATTACACAGGTACTTTCCCGAAACAGATGACACAAACAACTGGATTCGTTATCCCTTTCATTGCCCTGTCTCCAGTCTACTTACCGATATCTGAGCAAGAGAGCCTCATCAAAATTGCAACAAACGGTTCTGTGAAAATTGAATTTAATCAGAAGCCACTGACAGTATCCTGCCTTGGCAAATCGCGCTGTTAAGACACTGATGCCCTTTGCAACCACGTACCTATGTGAGAGTGGATTCTCGGCCTTCACTAGCATGAAATCTAAATACAGGCACAGACTGTGTGTGTACAAAGACTGAGACTCTCCAATTCAACCAAACATTGCAGAGTTATGATCATCCTTTCAAGCACAGCCTTCTCATTAACCTGTGGTGAATTCTTCACAATTTTCGATGAACAAATAAAAGTTTTATATGTAAGATGGCTAAATAAAGAGCAAAATTATTATTATTTGTGCCCTGGTCCTATTAGAGCTCTTTGTCACTTCCCACGAGCCAGGTTGTGACAAAAACTCACTTATTCTTATGTTTAATAAATGTATCATATAGTGTGTGTGTGTGGCAGGCGTACAATGAGATCTTGCACCAGCTGTTATTTACACAAATACATAGTCCGCCGCCCCTTGTCTTACCAGACGCCGCTTACCAGTGTATTACCTATGGTAGAGTACAGTACACTGTTAACAGGACCAGTGTATTACCTATGGTAGAGTACAGTACACTGTCAACAGGACCAGTGTATTACCTATGGTAGAGTACAGTACACTGTCAACAGGACCAGTGTATTACCTATGGTAGAGTACAGTACACTGTTAACAGGACCAGTGTATTACCTATGGTAGAGTACAGTACACTGTTAACAGGACCAGTGTATTACCTATGGTAGAGTACAGTACACTGTTAACAGGACCAGTGTATTACCTATGGTAGAGTACAGTACACTGTTAACAGGACCAGTGTATTACCTATGGTAGAGTACAGTACACTGTTAACAGGACCAGTGTATTACCTATGGTAGAGTACAGTACACTGTTAACAGGACCAGTGTATTACCTATGGTAGAGTACAGTACACTGTTAACAGGACCAGTGTATTACCTATGGTAGAGTACAGTACACTGTTAACAGGACCAGTGTGGAGAAGTACAGTACCCTGCCAGTAATACACCGTGAATGTACTGCCATTCTGACTCACAATGCATCCGGCCTAAACAAAAGCTATTCACATAGATTTGTAATGCCTTGAACTGCTCATTGGTTGGATGTGGAAAGACTTGAGAAGCGTGACAGATTGATGTATGATGCCATGTGGAATGTACAGATTCGGTGGAGTTTTCGATGGAATGAATGTGTCGTTTGGTGACACAGAGGTGGAGAAATTACATTTCAAGGTGAATTGCTTTGCACCATAAATGTCCCATTAGCACTGCATATTACACGGTCGTTATAGAAATGTGAGTAAAAAAAAAATATATATATATATATATAATGATTTCATCATGTGGGCCATATAAAAGGAACATGACTAAATAGATTTCATTCACATATTGAACACTAAGACTGAGTGAACACACCGGCACAATCACACATACCTTCACTAAAATAAATGATTCACCAATTACACCGTTGCAATAGGAAGAGACAAGGTGCCATTGAAAAACTCCAAACTCCCTTCGTCTGAATCCAACTACAGTATTTAGCTGAATGAATGAATGATACCAAATGCTGAATGAGATCACTGAGCACAATGAGATTAAGTTGCACATGATCACACAAACTCACTCTTAAATTCTGTGTGGGTGGGTGCCTCCTCTAGCTGTCCAGAAGTCTCCTGTTAACTTCGAGTGTTAAGCGTGCCTCAGCTAACAAATACATGAACGTGGTGAGTGCATTAAGTGAATCAGAGGGCTCCCGAGTGGCACTGCATCTCAGCGCAAGAGACATCACTACAGTCCCTGGTTCGAATCCAGGCTGTATCACATCTGGCTGTGATTGGGAGTACCATAGGGCGGCGCACAATTGGCCTAGTGTCATCCGGGGTAGGCCGTCATTGTAAATAAGAATTTGTACTTAACTGATGTGCCTAGTTAAATTTTAAAAAAAAACAAGGCCACTTCTTTCTCATAAAGTGTCTTAGAGTAGGAGTGCTGATCTAGAATCAGGTCCTCCCTGTCCATGTGATCTAAAGGACCAGTATTCAGTCATAGTGCTGATCTAGGATCAGGTCCTCCCTGTCCATGTGATCTAAAGGACCAGTATTCAGTCATAGTGCTGATCTAGAATCAGGTCCTCCCTGTCCATGTGATCTAAAGGACCAGTATTCAGTCATAATGCTGATCTAGGATCAGGTCCTCCCTGTCCATGTGATCTAAAGGACCAGTATTCAGTCATAGTGCTGATCTAGGATCAGGTCCTCCCTGTCCATGTGATCTAAAGGACCAGTATTCAGTCATAGTGCTGATCTAGGATCAGGTCCTCCCTGTCCATGTGATCTAAAGGACCAGTATTCAGTCATAGTGCTGATCTAGGATCAGGTCCTCCCTGTCCATGTGATCTAAAAGGACCAGTATTCAGTCATAGTGCTGATCTAGGATCAGGTCCTCCCTGTCCATGTGATCTAAAGGACCAGTATTCAGTGATAGTGCTGATCTAGGATCAGGTCCTCCCTGTCCATGTGATCTAAAGGACCAGTATTCAGTCATAATGCTGATCTAGGATCAGGTCCTCCCTGTCCATGTGATCTAAAGGACCAGTATTCAGTCATAGTGCTGATCTAGGATCAGGTCCTCCCTGTCCATGTGATCTAAAGGACCAGTATTCAGTCATAGTGCTGATCTAGGATCAGGTCCTCCCTGTCCATGTGATCTAAAGGACCAGTATTCAGTCATAATGCTGATCTAGGATCAGGTCCTCCCTGTCCATGTGATCTAAAGGACCAGTATTCAGTCATAATGCTGATCTAGGATCAGGTCCTCCCTGTCCATATGACCTTATTCTGTATGATCTAAAAGGTGAAATTGATCTCAGATCAGCGCTCCTACTCTGAGACATTGTGAATACAGTGTTTTACTTCTATGTAGAGGGACAGCATGCACACACATAAAAGAAGTACACATTCGTTGTTGCTTAATGTAATGATCCATGTATTATTGAATTCAATATACTGTAATCAGGCAGCTCCAATGTTTCAGCTGCTGCCATTCTCAAGGTACTGTGGACATTTTACCTCAGGATTCAGTAAAACATGTAGCAGTGTAACCGACCCTCCCAGTGTTCAATAATACAGTAGAGTCTTGTTAGGGCTCAGTCCCTCTCCAACCCTCTCAACAGGCTCCCACTGCTCTACAACAGAGGTGTGTGTGTGTCCTTGAGTTTTCTAGCCCCTCACAGGCAAGCAGATGCAGTGTCTGTTTCTCAATACAGCCTAGTTGTGTCCTTGGCTGGGATCTGGTTAGAGATGGAAAGGAAGGTGAGGACACTACAGGGAGAATGGGGATGGTTGGTAATGTTTGATTCTCCCTCTGTGCTTCTGTGATTACCTGAGAGGGAGGCGGGGGACGCAGAGGAGAGAGATTAACGTGATGAACAGTTAGTAATTTAGCAGATGCTCTTATCCAGAGCGACTCAGTTAGTCATTTAGCAGTCGCTCTTATCCAGAGAGACTCAGTTAGTCATTTAGCAGACACTCTTATCCAGAGCGACTCAGTTAGTCATTTAGCAGTCGCTCTTATCCAGAGAGACTCAGTTAGTCATTTAGCAGACGCTCTTATCCAGAGAGACTCAGTTAGTCATTTAGCAGACACTCTTATCCAGAGAGACTCAGTTAGTCATTTAGCAGACACTCTTATCCAGCGACTCAGTTAGTCATTTAGCAGTCGCTCTTATCCAGAGAGACTCAGTTAGTCATTTAGCAGACGCTCTTATCCAGAGACTCAGTTAGTCATTTAGCAGTCGCTCTTATCCAGAGAGACTCAGTTAGTCATTTAGCAGACGCTCTTATCCAGAGAGACTCAGTTAGTCATTTAGCAGACGCTCTTATCCAGAGACTCAGTCACTAGATAGCTCGGTGGGACAAGACCAACAGATACATTTTAGTGACTCTAAAATAACACGAAGGAAGGAAGGAAGGAAGGAAGGAAGGAAGGAAGGAAGGAAGGAAGGAAGGAAGGAAGGAAGGAAGGAAGGAAGGAAGGAAGGAAGGAAGGAAGGAAGGAAGGAAGGAAGGAAGGAAGGAAGGAAGGAAGGAAGGAAGGAAGGAAGGAAGGAAGGAAGGAAGGAAGGAAGGAAGGAAGGAAGGAAGGGCTGTTTTATGACCTGAGGCCTTGAAAACAGCACTGCCTTGCTGGTATGTGACAGAATACAGAATCTAGCTCCGATTCATCACTCATCTAAAATAGACAAAAAAATGCACATGCACGCACGCACGCACACACACACACACACACACACACAGCATTGTGGACTCAAGTGGTTTCTCGCATCACTTAACACAGACTTACAGACACACCCACATCGACACATACCACACATACACTGAGGGTGCACCAAAATGCACGTAGTCCTGAAGCCTGTACGCTAATATACACTGGAGTACAGGGTCATTCATAACCATTAACAACAACACCATCATTAGCCAACGCATGATGACACACTGCAGCTGATCTATTCATGATTCATCCAGCTAGCTAATGTTTCTAAAGAGTGGCTGGGTGAGAAGTGATGAACAGATGTTGGAGCTTAATTTGATCACCCTGTTGCAGGATAACTTTTCTGCAATGAAGGAAATGTAAAACGTGTAGTTTATTTGAGGGTTAAATAGGATTTTGACGTTTGTAATTTCCACTTTAAAATGTCAGACTTGATTTACCCCAACGAAAAATGTATTAACCCCTACAACAATGTCCATTCATTATAATCCACATAATAATTCACATTTCCTGTTGCTGCAGGATTATTTTCCTGCTGTAGCAAAGTGTTTCAAATGAAGATCCCACATCTGTATGAAGAATGAAAATGACCTCCATAATAGACAAACAGAGCAGAAATCTACCAAGGCAGATGCCTCTCATTGTTTTCAATCCAAGTGTAACTTTCCTCACTCAAAGAATTGATCCATCATTTTTTTTTATGATGTGAAGAAGAACCCTTAAAAAAAAAAAAAAATTAAATAGCAGGGACGCAGTTGAAGAACTGCGTTCCAATTTCTGCGATAGCGACAACTCCCCGAGTTGTATTACTCAGCCGCACCCTACCTTGGTTGAATCCAGATACAGCAGTTCCCACCCAAAACCCCTCCACTGTCAGAGAATCTTCCCTATTCATGTTATACATTTCTATAACCCCTTACCATAACGCATGGCCAGTTAGGACGCAATAGGAGTTGAAGACTACTTGCTGAGTGTTGTTCCTTATCACATTTTGGAAAAAATAGTGTACTTTAAAGGTGTTGCCAAACATCACAGCACTCACTCACTCACCACACACACACAAAAAAACTTAGGATATTCAGACAAGTGGACTTTGTTTCCATTCTGTCCCTAACTGACTACAACAACAATAGCACTACTGGAGATGAAAGGCTCCAGGTCCACTGGGGTTAACTCACCTGCAGGAGACGGTGATTTCTACTTTAGTGGCGGGGATGTTCCCGGTGATCGGGTCGAACTCGTACACCGAGGCCATGTCCTCTAGCTTGTCCATCACGTCCCCCTCCATAGGGGCAAGCGCAAGGGCGAGCGCGCGGGGCGGCTCGGGCGCGATCCGTGACTCGCACAGCCTGGCCCCGGTCGAACGCGTGTTGGGTGGTGATTGTGTCGTGTCCAAACTCCCGGTGGGTCGCGATAACACTGAGAGAGCCACCCAGGGAGAGACAGAGAGAGAGATTCAGGGAAACTGGACACCAAAAGCCCTCTGGAGAAGCGCACTTGACGAACTATCCATAGATAGTGCCGTTTAGCCTGGGGAGACCCTGGAAGCGACCTACCGTTCTGCCGCGCTAGCTACAGCTGATACCGCAAAGCTCACGGTAACAGCAGGCAGCACATCATAGGAGAGTAACCTGGTGACCTGGTCTCTGCGTGTCAAGAGGAGCTCTACTCCATCAGCTGATGAGCAGACTGAGCGGACCGGAGACTGAAGAGAGACAACGCGGTTTCTACACTACACTACTACGCTCTCCTCCACCTCCCTCCCACATGCGATTCCACGCGGGCGTTCCCACGCGGGCGTTCCCAGCCAGCCTCCCGGCTATATGCTCACAGCTGGATGCTTCTGTAATGCCTTCATTCAGGTGTCATAGCTGGTCATCTATTTTCACCCATATATCCGTGGTGTTTCTGTGGATTCACCTTAAAGCTACATTATAAAAATAGCCTAATATATTCTGTGTCAGGCATGCATTTACAGAGCAACAAACCCAACATCATTATATATGGCTGAATCCAACGTATGCATTTTGCAGATCGTTAATGACACCGTCTGCCATTTCAGTCGATTAATTCAGTCAGTGTTGTCATTACATTACATATGTGAGAGTGGCAATAAATCGTCATTAAAAGTGCGCCTAGTTTCAGCACCACAGTAGTGGACAGCTCACCCGTCGCCTGCGTTGCTAGTGCTGCTTTTATAGAGCAATACAACTCGTTTTCTGTGGTGGTTTATGAACACACAGGGAATCTGCAGACTGTCTCTAAGCCACAGAGGATAGTGATGCTTTTTCATCTGTAAAAGTGACCCTCCACCTCCAATAAGAGTTCTATTGTTCTCTCGCTCTTTTCTTTCCCCTCACTCTCTCTCTCACACATCCCAGCACACACACCAACACACACCCCAGCACACACACCAGCACACACACCAACACACTAGGGAGGCAAAGCAAGGCAGTCAGCCAGAGAGCGGTTGGTTGTTTCCCTCTCTATACTAGGAAATTATTGAACACCGCTCCGGAAATCAATTTACCCCGTCTCTGTCTGTAACATTTCACCCTGTCTCTGTCTGTAACATTTCACCCCGTCTCTGTCTGTAACATGTCACCCTGTCTCTGTCTGTAACATGGGCTCTCCCCGTCTCTGTCTGTAACATGTCACCCTGTCTCTGTCTGTAACATGTCCCCCTGTCTCTGTCTGTAACATGTGCACCCTGTCTCTGTCTGTAACATGGGCTCACCCCGTCTCTGTCTGTAACATGTTACCCTGTCTCTGTCTGTAACATGTCCCCCTGTCTCTGTCTGTAACATGTGCACCCTGTCTCTGTCTGTAACATGTCACCCCGTCTCTGTCTGTAACATATCCCCCCGTCTCTGTCTGTAACGTGTCACCCCGTCTCTGTCTGTAACATGTCACCCTGTCCCTGTCTCTGTCTGTAACATGTCACCCTGTCTCTGTCTGTAACATGTCACCCTGTCTCTGTCTGTAACATGGGCTCACCCCATCTCTTTCTGTAACATGTCACCCTGTCTCTGTCTGTAACATGTCACCCTGTCTCTGTCTGTAACATGTTACCCCGTCTCTGTCTGTAACATGTTACCCCGTCTCTGTCTGTAACATGTCACCCCGTCTCTGTCTGTAACATGGTACCCCGTCTCTGTCTGTAACATGTCACCCCGTCTCTGTCTGTAACATGGGCTCACCCCGTCTCTGTCTGTAACATGGTCTCACCCCGTCTCTGTCTGTAACGTCACCCTGTCTCTGTCTGTAACATGTCACCCTGTCTCTGTCTGTAACATGTCACCCTGTCTCTGTCTGTAACATGTCACCCTGTCTCTGTCTGTAACATGTCACCCTGTCTCTGTCTGTAACAGGAACTAGGCTGACAGTGACCACTCTCTCTTTCTTGTGTGCATACATAGACACCACCTCTCCTGTTAAATGACTAGCATCTGTAAAGGGCATCGTAGTCATGGTCAGGTGGGTGAGCAAGTTAGTGCAGATGTGTCCAAGACGTGGCAGAGAGGGAGGAGGAAGAGTGAGAACCTTTCTATTTGTAATTGTGATATTCTTAGTTACAATTGTCCCTGTGATACCACTGTGCTAGTTTCTGGTCAACCCTCACTTCCCACTCATTCTACTTCAATGTTCTTCAATTTCTTTGGTTCTTGGGATGAGAGGGGGTGACAGGGTTCAGAGGTCATCTCATTAGAACTGTTGGTGAGCATCTTCTGAACAGGATAAAGAGCTTCCAGCCATGCCAGACCAGCAGGTGGTCGTGGTGGTGCACATGTACAGCTGCTGCCAACACCAAGAGTTTTACACAGTTGTCTTTTGCTCTCGCTCTCTCTCACTCTCTCACTCTCTCACTCTCACACTCTCTCACTCCCACACTCTCTCTCTCACACTCTCTCTCACTCTCTTTCTCTCTTTCTCTCTCTCTTTCTCTCTCTCTTGCCCCCTCTCTCTCTTTCTCTCTCTCTCTCTCTCTCTTGCCCCCTCTCTCTCTCGCCCCCTCTCTCTCTCTTGCCCCCTCTTTCTCTCTCGCCCCCTCTCTCTCTCTCGCCCCCTCTCTCTCACACTCTCTCGCCCCCTCTCGCTCTCTCTCTCTCTCTCTCACCCCCTCTTGCTCTCTCTGATTCCTCTTCCAGTGGTCTAATTACTGTATTTCAGCTCCTAGCGTGCGTCATGAAGAACAAAAATATTGCCTTTCTGGAAGCAATTAGTCAAATCAAACTATAAGTGGGTGTTGTTGGGGACAGATGAGGACCATGGGGACAATCACTTCTGTAATGGACAGAAAGGTCAGCAATAACATCCTCCCTGTCTGTATTGTATCTTTAAGATAGCCTTCTCATTCTCATAATCAGTGCTGTGGTAATAACATCCATTAAAACCAACACAATAAACTAGAAACAGCGAGTGTACTGAGCTGGGAAGCATTGTACAAATCCAACCCCATCTGTTGTGGGTATTTATACATTCCACAGCTAAAAGCTTCGTCATGGGGGACTTCCGGTAGGGCGCAGAGCTGATCATTCGCATCCTTTTTAGCTCCGCTACAAATTTGAAATAAATCCTGAAATAAGTTCACCCTTAAGCTTAATGTACCAGGAAAGGCAACAATAGTTTATTAGCTTCCGAAACCAACAATGCTGACAAAGAAAAGTCACACCAAAAAGCCAGACTTAACAAGTGAAAGTTTAGATTCTGAGGACGAAGGCGTCATGCTAGCTTCATGTGCTAGTGGTGGAAGCAGGAATGAGGCGATAAACACGTGCAGTGCCGTTAGAGCCGACGATATCCTCAAGGCCATCAAAGATATGAATGCAGAATTCTCTACCAAATTCGAAAATGTACTGTCTGTAGTAGACAACGTTAAAAAGGAAATCAAAGCATGTGCTGGGCAAATCTCTCAGGCTGAGGTACGCATCTCTGGAACCGAAGACACCAATTTGTAAGTCGCTCTGGATAAGAGCGTCTGCTAAATGACTTAAATGTAAATGTTAAATGAAGACAACATTATAGCCCTGCAGGCAACAACCACCGCTCTTGAGGAAAAGGTTGAATCGCTTACCTCTAAACTAGTTGATTTGGAGGGCCGCAGCAGGAGATTAAACTTGAGATTAGTACATCTCCTCGAAGGCGCTGAGGGGAGCGATGCTTGCTCATTCCTAGAGCGGTGGCTTCCCGAGTCTCTGAAGATGGAGCCACTCCGCTCTCCTTCGATCAATGAGAGAGCTCATCGGATTTCTGGCCCACAATCCGACCCCAACGCACCCCCGAGGGCTCTGATAATGTAGTTCTTAAACTATAAAGATGAGATGCACGTGGTGAATGCAGCCAGGGCGAAAGGGAGAACTCCACAAGAATCGGCAAGTTATGTTCTTCCCAGATCTCTCCACGGAGAGAGCAGCGGCTACGGGCTAAGGCTATCCGGTATGGAATCATCTTTCCAGGGCGTCTGAGGGTCTCTCACGGTGATCGTTCCTACATTTTGGAAACACCAGCCAGGGCGGAGCAGTTTCTTGAGAAGCTAGGCAGAGGTGTGGAAGCGGAGCAACGCTGAAGAAGTAGCAATAGCAACGGAAAGTTAAACTTTGACCTATCTTTCGAACTGTTGCTTTGGGTTTTGTCTAAACAGGTATTTAAAGTTTGAGCCAGTTCACCGTGTTATAATTTATCTAGTAACGTAGCACTGTCTATTGAACTGTAATAACATGGCCAGTTTACAAGTAGGCCTAGCCTTATTATTATTTTATGTACAATGAAACTTTGCTTTCATGCGTCGGAACTTGCGGTTTTGTTTTCCTTTAGGCCTATATGAGTCTAGATCACGCTGGTCTTATATTCTGGCTTTCTCCTGGTATTTTGTTTTGGTTCTTTGTTAAAAACCTTTTACGGCTAGGGGTTCCGCTAGTGGAACATTTCCACAACATCCCGTGAAATGGCAGAGGGCGAAATTTAAAAAAAAAAATGATACAAATATTTTACTTTCATACATTCACAAGTCCAACACACCAAATTAAAGCTTAACTTCTTGTTAATCTAGCCACCGTGTCAGATTTCAAAAAGGCTTTACAGCAAAAGCATACCATATGATTGTTAGGTCAGCACCTAGTCACAAAAAAATACAGCCATTTTCCAGCCAAAGAGAGGAGTCACAAAAAGCAGAAATAGAGATAAAATTAATCACTAACCTTTGATCTTCATCAGATGGCACTCATAGGACTTCATGTTACACAATACATGTATGTTTTGTTTGATAAAGTTCATATTTATATCCAAAAATCTCAGTTTACATTGGCGCGTTATGTTCAGTAATGTTGTGTCTCGAAAACATCCGGCGAATTTGCAGAGAGCCACATCAATGTACAGAAATACTCATCATAAACTTTGATGAAAGATACAAGTGTTATGCATAGTATTATAGAAAAATGTCTCCTTAATGCATCCGCTGTGTCAGATTTCAAAAAAGCTTTACGGTAAAAGCACACCATGCAATAATCTGAGTACAGCGCTCAGCCACCAAAACAAGCCATACAGATACCCGCCATGTTGTGGAGTCAGTAAAAGTCAGAAATAGTGTTATAAATATTCACTTACCTTTGATGATCTTCATTGGAATGCACTCCCAGGAATCCCAGTTCCACAATAAATGTTTGTTTTGTTCGATAAAGTTCATCTCAAATACGTCCTTTTAAAGTTCATCTCAAATACCTCCTTTTTGTTTGCGCGTTTAGTTCACTATTCCAAATGCACAAGGTGCGGGCACTAAGTCCAGACAAAGTCAAAAAAGTTCCATTACAGTTTGTAGAAACATGTCAAACGATGTATAGAATCAATCTTTAGGATGTTTTTATCATAAATCTTCAATAATATTCCAACTGGACAATTCCTTTGTCTTTAGAAATGAAAGGGAACGGAGCTCGTGCTCACGGCCGCGTGCATGACTAAACTAAAGGCTTTCTGCCAGACTCCTGGTTCAAACAGCTCTTCTTCGCTCCCCCTTCACAGTAGAAGCCTGAAACAACTTTCTAAAGACTGTTGACATCTAGTGGAAGCTTTAGGAAGTGCAAAATGACCCCACAGACACTGTATATTGGATAGGCAATCAATTGAAAAACTACAAACCTCAGATTTCCCACTTTCTGGTTGGATTTTTCTCAGGGTTTCGCCTGCCATATGAGTTCTGATATACTCACAGACATCATTCAAACAGTTTTAGAAACTTCAGAGTGTTTTCTATCCAAATCTACTAATTATATGCATATTCTAGCTTCTGGGCCTGAGTAACAGGCAGTTTACTCTGGGCATGCTTTTCATCCAAACTTCCAAATGCTGCCCCCTATCCCTAAAGAGTTATTAAATGGTGAACACAATAATGACAAGTGGCGGACAGAAGGTGTACGGAGTGGGAAAAAACGCAGAGGTGGCTCCTCACGTGTGTGTGGCTCTGAGCACCCTATATGGAGTGTCACTGAGAGGGGGAGGTCTGTTAGACTTTGGGGTAAGAGGGTTAGTCACATGTTCGTGGTTGATTGTTAGGCACGTTTTTGTACAATGATGTGCTTTAAAGTGTCCTTTGTCTTTTTGTTTATGGTGGTAACCGAGGTCTGTTGGTATATTAGGCTGATCCAAGGTGATCTTATGGGGCAATGTTTTAGTTCAGTTATGGTAAATTCGATGACTCAGTGTTAAGGTTAAATTTACATTCAAATCAAATCAAATGTATTTATATAGCCCTTCTTACATCAGCAGATATCTCAAAGTGCTGTACAGAAACCCAGCCTAAAACCCCAAACAGCAAGTATTGCAGGTGTAGAAGCACGGTGGCTAGGAAAAACTCCCTAGAAAGGCCAAAACCTAGGAAGAAACCTAGAGAGGAACCAGGCTATGAGGGGTGGCCAGTCCTCTTCTGGCTGTGGAGATTATAACAGAACATCGCCAAGATGTTCAAATGTTCATAAATGACCAGCATGGTCAAATAATAATCACAGTAGTTGTCGAGGGAGCAACAAGTCAGCACCTCAAGAGTAAATGTCACTTGGCTTTTCATAGCCGATCATTGAGAGTATCTCTACCGCTCCTGCTGTCTCTAGAGAGTTGAAAACAGCAGGTCTGGGACCGGTAGCACGGCCGGTAAACAGGTCAGGGTTCCATAGCCGCAGGCAGAACAGTTGAAACTGGAGCAGCAGCACGGCCAGGTGGACTGGGGACAGCAAGGAGTCATCATGCCAGGTAGTCCTGAGGCATGGTCCTAGGGCTTAGGTCCTCCGAGAGAAAGAGAGAAAGAGAATTAGAGAGAGCATACGTAAATTCACACAGGACACCGGATAAGACAGGAGAAATACTCCAGATATAACAGACTGACCCTAGCCCCCCGACACATAAACTACTGCAGCATAAATACTGGAGGCTGAGACAAGAGGGGTCATGAGACAATGTGGCCCCATCCGATGATACCCCCGGACAGGGCCAAAAAGGAAGGATATAACCCCACCCACTTTGCCAAAGCACAGCCCCCACAGCACTTGAGGGATACCTTCAACCACCAAATTACCATCCTGAGACAAGGCCGAGTATATAGCCCACAAAGATCTCCGCCACGGCACAACCCAAGGGGGGGCGCCAACCCAGACAGGAAGACCACGTCAGTGACTCAACCCAGTCAAGTGACGCACCCCTCCTAGGGACAGCATGGAAGAACACCAATAAGCCAGTGACTCAGGCCCTGTAATAGGGTTAGAGGCAGAGAATCCCAGTGGAGAGACGGGAACCGGCCAGGCATGGACAGCAAGGGCGGTTCGTTGCTCCAGAGCCTTTCCGTTCACCTTCACACTCCTGGGCCAGACTACACTCAATCATAGGACCTACTGAAGAGATGAGTCTTCAGTAAAGACTTAAAGGTTAAGACCGAGTCTGCGTCTCTCACATGGGTAGGCAGACCATTCCATAAAAATGGAGCTCTATAGGAGAAAGCCCTGCCTCCAGCTGTTTGCTTAGAAATTCTAGGGACAATTAGGAGGCCTGCGTCTTGTGACCGTAGCGTACGTGTAGGTATGTACGGCAGGACCAAATCAGAAAGATAGGTAGGAGCAAGCCCATGTAATGCTTTGTAGGTTAGCAGTAAAACCTTCAAATCAGCCCTTGCCTTAACAGGAAGCCAGTGTAGGGAGGCTAGCACTGGAGTAATATGATAACATTTTCTGGTTCTAGTCAGGATTCTAGCAGCCGTATTTAGCACTAACTGAAGTTTATTTAGTGCTTTATCCGGGTAGCCGGAAAGTAGAGCATTGCAGTAGTCCAACCTAGAAGTAACAAAAGCATGGATTAATCTTTCTGCATCATTTTCGGACAGAAAGTTTCTGATTTTTGCAATGTTACGTAGATGGAAAAAAGCTGTCCTTGAAACAGTCTTGATATGTTCCTCAAAAGAGAGATCAGGGTCCAGAGTAACGCCGAGGTCCTTCACAGTTTTATTTGAGACGACTGTACAACCATCAAGATGAATTGTCAGATTCAACAGAAGATCTCTTTGTTTCTTGGGACCTAGAACAAGCATCTATGTTTAGTCCGAGTTTAAAAGTAGAAAGTTTGCAGCCATCCACTTCCTTATGTCTGAAACACAGGCTTCTAGCGAGGGCAATTTTGGGGCTTCACCATGTTTCATTGAAATGTACAGCTGTGTGTCATCCGCATTGCAGTGAAATTTAACATTATGTTTTCGAATGACATCCCCAAGAGGTAAAATATATAGTGAAAACAATAGTGGTCCTAAATCGGAACCTTGAGGAACACCGAAATGTACAGTTGATTTGTCAGAGGACAAACCATTTACAGAGACAAACTGATATCTTTCTGACAGATAAGATCTAAACCAGGCCAGAACTTGTCCGTGTAGACCAATTTGGGTTTCCAATCTCTCCAAAAGAATGTGGTGATCGATGGTATCAAAAGCTGCACTAAGATCTAGAAGCAAGAGGACAGATGCAGAGCCTCGGTCTGACGCCATTAAATGGTCATTTACCACCTTCACAAGTGCAGTCTCAGTGCTATGATGGGGTCTAAAACAAGACTGAAGCATTTCGTATACATTGTTTGTCTTCAGGAAGACAGTGAGTTGCTGTGCAACAGCTTTTTCTAAAATCTTTGAGAGGAATGGGAGATTCGATATAGGCCGATAGTTTTTTAATATTTTCTGGGTCAAGATTTGGCTTTTTCAAAAGGCTTTATTACTGCCACTTTTAGTGAGTTTGGTACACATCCGGTGGATAGAGAGCCGTTTATTATGTTCAACATAGGAGGGCCAAGCACAGGAAGCAGCTCTTTCAGTAGTTTAGTTGGTATAGGGTCCAGTATGCAGCTTGAAGGTTTAGAGGCCATGATTATTTTCATCATCTTGTCAAGAGATATAGTACTAAAACACTTTAGTGTCTCCCTTGAGCCTAGGTCCTGGCAGAGTTGTGCAGACTCAGGACAACTGAGCTTTGGAGGAATACGCAGATTTAAAGAGGAGAATGTAATTTGCTTTCTAATGATCATGATCTTTTCCTCAAAGAAGTTCATGAATTTATTACTGCTGAAGTGAAAGCCATCCTCTCTTGGGGAATGCTGCTTTCTAGTTAGCTTTGCGACAGTATCAAAAATAAATGTTGGATATTTCTTATTTTTCTCAATTAAGTTGGAAAAATAGGATGATCGAGCAGCAGTGAGGGCTCTTCAATACTGCACGGTACTGTCTTTCCAAGCTAGTTGGAAGACTTCCAGTTTGGTGTGGCGCCATTTCCGTTCCTATTTTCTGGAAGCTTGCTTCAGAGCTCGTGTATTTTCTATATACCAAGGAGCTAGTTTCTTATGACAAATGTTTTTAGGGGTGCAACTGCATCTAGGGTATTGTGCAAGGTTAAATTGAGTTCCTCAGTTAGGTGGTTAACTGATTTTTGTCCTCTGATGTCCTTGGGTAGGAAGAGGTAGTCTGGAAGGGCATCAAGGAATCTTTGGGTTGTCTGAGAATTTATAGCACGACTTTTGATGCTCCTTGGTTGGGGTCTGAACAGATTATTTGTTGCGATTGCAAACGTAATAAAATGGTGGTCTGATAGTCCAGGATTATGAGGAAAAACATTAAGATCCACTACATTTATTCCACGGGACAAAACTAGGTCCAGAGTATGACTGTGGTAGTGAATAGGTCCAGAGACATGTTGGACAAAACCCACTGAGTCGATGATGGCTCCGAAAGCCTTTTGGAGTGGGTCTGTGGACTTTTCCATGTGAATATTAAAGTCACCAAAAATTAGAATATTATCTGTTATGACTACAATGTCCGATATGAATTCAGGGAACTCGGTGAGGTACATTCTGGTACTGTAGGGGATTAAATAAAATCGCCAAAATAAAACGGGTAATAAGTTGATTAAAACAACTCCAGGCGAAGATCATATTTTAGCAAGAATCACATCTATTATCTGGCAACATTCCTAAGATACGCAAGAGGTGGCCTGGGCAGGTCATTGCAGCTGCATTTAGTTCCCATGCAAGGGGAGATAATAATAATAATAATATCCATATCAGATATTGCAAACAATTTGTGATCCCGCCCGCAGATATAATCTCAGCAACAACCAAAACACGTCCCTTTCTCAGGACTCTGTCTTTCAAAGATAATTTGTAAAAATCCAAATTACTTCACAGATCTTCATTTTAAAGGGTTTAAACACTGTTTCCCATGCCTGTTCAATGACCCATAAACAATTAATGAACATACACCTGTGGAACAGTCGTTAAAACATCTTTGGGATAGGGGGCAGTATTTTCACACCTGCAGGACAGGTACAGGATGGCAACAACAACTACCCGAGTTACACCAGGAACGCACAATCCCTCCATCAGTGCTCAGACTGTCCACAATAGGCTGAGAGAGGCTGGACTAAGGGCTTGTAGGCCTGTTGTAAGGCAGGTCCTCACCAGACATCACCAGCAACAACGTCGCCTATGGGCACTAACCCACCGTCGCTGGACTAGACAGGACTAGCAAAAAGTGCTCTTCACTGACGAGTAGCGGTTTTGTCTCACCAGGGGTGATGGTCGGATTCGCGTTTATCGTCGAAGGAATGAGCGTTTCGCCAAGGCCTGTACTCTGGAGCGGGATCGATGTGGAGGAGGAGGGTCCGAAATGGTCTGGGGTGTTGTGTCACAGTATCATCGGACTGAGCTTGTTGTCATTGCAGGCAATCTCAACGCTGTGCGTTACAGGGACGACATCCTCCTCCCTCATGTGGTACATGTGGTGCAGGTTCATCCTGACATGACCCTCCAGCATGACATTGCCACCAGCCAAACTGCTCGTTCTGTGCGTGATTTCCTGCAAGACAGGAATGTCAGTGTTCTGCCATGGCCAGCGAAGAGCCCGGATCTCAATCCCATTGAGCACGTCTGGGACCTGTTGGATCAGAGGGTGGGGGCTAGGGCCATTCCCCCCAGAAATGTCCAGGAACTTGCAGGTGCCTTGGTGGAAGAGTGGGGTAACATCTCACAGCAAGAACTGGCAAATCTGGTGCAGTCCATGAGGAGGAGATGCACTGCAGTACTTAATGCAGCTGGTGGCCACACCAGATACTGAATGTTACTTCTGATTTTGATCCCCCCTTTGTTCAGGGACACATTATTCAATTTCTGTTAGTCACATGTCTGTGGAATTTGTTCAGTTTATGTCTCAGTTGTTGAATCTTATGTTCATACAAATATTTACATGTTAAGTTTGCTGACAATAAACGCAGTTGACAGAGGACGCTTCTTTTTTTTGCTGAGTTTATTATTATACGGGTGTCATGACGTTGGCCTGTTGGGGGAGGTTTATGACCCCCATAAATACTTTTCCCCTTTTTCCTCTCTCTACTCTACCGATGTGACTATTGAAAATCCCTTTGTTAACATAGAGAGTCTGGTAACATCAAACGGTGGGAACTGAACCATACTTCTGTAATCCAACCAGTTGAAAATATGCGTTGGTACTTAATTAATATAATGTCAGATCGTTGGCGTCTGAGACATTATTACTGAAGACAGGACGACAAACTGTATCTGGGAAAGTCTACATTCTAGTTATCAGATTCACATGGAATTGTTGTGCAATTTAAATGTTTAAATATGAAACTATTTGTGAAAAGATTAAATGTAATTTTAGCTTCTTAAATGAGAGAACGGTTTGTCATAGAGAAACTCTGCTCACTCAGAGGCCCCGCCCAAGTGAACAGACACTGGTTGTAAACTGTGAAACGCCCTTCTTTCACCACTATATAAACCCGCTAACGAAAATTCTACTTCCTGCTCCAAGGACGTGAGGACTTGCGGTCCCCACGTTAAAAAGGACAAGGTCACTTACAGAACTAAGCCAACCTCAGCGTGAGCTCTGGTTGAACGACAAGAACCTAACGAAATTAGCATCGAATTTCAACGTGAAGATGACGATCCACACGCCGAAAGGATGAATTTCAACTATATCAGCCAGAATATAGCATGAGCTTAAAGTATGACAACTTGGTATGAACTTTGCACTCTTATTCACTAAAGAAGTGATACCTCCTAGCCGTTGCATTAGCGCAGCAACTGTAGACGTGGGCTAGGAGAGGACGGACAGAGTATCTGTTCTACCACACCACGATGGTACTACCAAGTATCCGTTCTCCCACCAGACATTCTTCAAAGGACAACCCGGCCTTCCATCTACAACCAACCGATCGAAGCGCCGCTCAGAGTAAATATTTGTTGCATTTTCCTTTTCCAAATGGACGGTTATTTAGAATGCATAAGATTTGGTATTTACGATAGAGTAGCTGCCTACGGCCCGATAGAGACACAATCTTTTTGTTCCTCAGTCTTCCCGCTCTTTCATTCAAAACCCAACCCCCTTTCTTTGTGTAACCAGATGGCATATCTGTTCCGTCCACTAGGGACGTTTTCCTTATGACATAATTTGTAATCAATGTATGATCCATTCTGTGAATATGTAATTCTGTGTGATTATTTAGGTGTTTAGTAAAAAAAGAATTAAACCACATGTTGTATTGCTGATTCAACTTGTTAGCCAGGGTCCGTGAAGATAACCAAGAATTTACAACTTTCAGATGATACATTATACATGTCACCAGCTCCAAGTAAAAAAATACTCGGCAAAAAAATGAAATTACTTGAAACCAAAATTAAAACTCTGGAGAGAAATTTTCCTCACTAATTCCACAGGTGCACACAAGGAGTTGCTCTTGCTCAGGGCTCAACATAACAGAATTTATGCGGGTAGAGCTGCAGCAAGCTTATTGAGACTAAACCAATCCTATTATGACCAGGGTGAAAAAGCTGGGAAGCTGTTGGCCTGGTGAATCAAACATCAGCAAGCAGAGAGGGCAATCAATATCTTACCTCTCTTATCCTACCTCATTTGCACATGCTGTATTTAGATTTTTCTACTGTATTATTGATTGTATGTTTGTTTATTCCATGTGTAACTCTGTGTTGTATGTGTCAAACTGCTTTGCTTTATCTAGGCCAGGTCGCAGTTGCAAATGAGAACTTGTTCTCAACTAGCCTACCTGGTTAAATAAAGGTGAAATAACAAATGTAATTAAATTCAGGATGCAGGGAGAGTTGTCATGGTAGACCCTCGGGAGATAAACAATACCTTAAATCCTTTTATGAAAAATGATATGTATCAGAGTATCCTCCTGAAACTGACACCCAGGCTAGCTTTTTAGATTGGAGTTTCCCAATATTTCATATGAATCTAAGGATATTCTTAATGCTGAGCTGACTGGAGGAAATTTCCCATGCAATTGATAGTATGAGGGCGGGGAGGGCATCTGGCCCAGACGGGCTGTCCATTGACATCTACAAGAGATTTAAGAACAAACTGAACAAACTCCTGGAGATGTTTTTGGAATCTTATGAAAATGGTCTCCTGCCCCCTTTGAGAGGAGCTCTGATCACTCTGCTCCTAAAACCTGGAAAGCTGCACACCAAATGTGATTCCTATCGTGCTATTTCACTTTTGAATTCTGACACTAAGGTTCTTTGTAAAGCACTTGCGAGGAGGTTGGAGGGTTTTCTCCCGGATGTGGTGGGTAGAGACCAAAATAGCTTTATTCAAGGTCGTGAAGAATTTCATAATGTTAGGAGGGTAAAATGTTCTACCTGCTAGATTTGGATCGTCAGACACTGTGATCCTGTCGTCGGAAGCAGAGAAGGCCTTCGACAGGGTTCAGTGGCCCTACCTCTTTGTGTTAACTCGTTTTGATTGTGGTGAGAGCTTTTGTAAATGGATAAAGATAATATATACAAATCCCACTGCAGAGATCCTTACTACTAATACGGTATCTAAACCTTTTGACATCTGCAGGGGTTCTAGGCAGGGCTGCCATCTTTCTCCTTTCCTGTTTATCCTAGCCATTGAGCCTCTAGCCATAGCTGTTAGGTCCCACCCCAATATTTCAGGTATCAGAATAGATCAGATCGGAACATCAGATTGCCCTTTATGCAGACGATGCAATTGTGTTTCTTACAGACTTGTGCAATTCCATACCCGCACTTCTGGACCAAAAGAAATAATGCAAAATCCTCAATTATGATGCTGAAGGAGGAGGAAAGACGTAGACCTACACCTCTGACTTCTTCTTTTTGTGAATGCAACGGAATGCTTTACATATCTCGGCATTTGTATTGTGCCAGAGATTGTCTCAACTAACTATGACCCTGTCGTAGATTCAATAACTCAATCGATAGATAGATAGATAGATGTCATCTTTACCTACACTACCGTTCAAAAGTTTGGGTTCACTTAGAAATAACATCAAATTGATCAGAAATACAGTGTAGATATTGTTAATGTTGTAAATGACTATTGTAGCTGGAAATGGCAGATTTTTTATGGAATATCTACATAGGCGTACAGAGGCCCATTATCAGCAAAATCACTCCTGTGTTCCAATGGCACGTTGTGTTAGCTAATCCAAGTTTAACATTTCAAAAGGCTAATTGATCATTAGAAAACCCTTAAGCAATTATGTTCGCACAGCTGAAAACTGTTCTGATTAAAGAAGCAATAAAACTGTCCTTCTTAAGACTAGTTGAGTATCTGGAGCGTCAGTGTTTGTGAGTTCAATTACAGACTCAAAATGGCCAGAAACAAAGTACTTTCTTCTGAAACTCATCAGTCTATTCTTGTTCTGAGAAATGAAGGCAATTCCATGCAAGAAATTACCAAGAAACGGACGATCTCATACAACGCTGTGTACTACTCCCTTCACAGAACAGCACAAACTGGCTCTAACCAGAATAGAGAGAGGATTGGGAGGCCCCAGTGCACAACTTAGCAAGAGGACAAGTACATTAAAGTGTCTAGTTTGAGAAAAAGACGCCTCAAGTCCTCAACTGGCAGTTTCATTAAATAGTACCCGCAAAACACCAGTCTCAATGTCAATAGTGAAGAGGCGAATATGGGATGCTGGCCTTCTAGGCACAGTTCCAGTGTCTGTGTTCTTTTGCCCATCTTAATCTTTTCTTTTTATTGGCCAGTCTGAGAGATGGCTTTTTCTTTGCAACTCTGCCTGGAAGACCAACATCCCAAAGTAGCCTCTTCATCACAACTGGTGCATTGTCAGCACTGTGCTGAGAGCTTTTGATAATGCATGTCTTTAATACCAAGAGGTGAGTAGGTTACAGTGAGTTTTTTATTTATTTGTATCATATCTGTTGTCAGTAGTTATAGCTGTATGCTCTGGCACATAAGGCCTTGGCCCCATCAGATAAGACCTGGGTAATATAGCTTGACACACACACACACACACACACACACACACACACACACACACACACACACACACACACACACACACACACACACACACACACACACACACACACACACACATAGTGTGAGAAGGCTTTGACCCCATCAGATAATAGCTAATGTTTTACTGATCCAACAGAACTGATGATCAAAGGTCCATCGTTCTCTCTCTGCAGGACATACCCTCACATCTCATCTGTCATCTCTGTGTGTGTCGGTAGGACTGAAAGACCAACGAGTATATGTGTGTGGAACTTCTGGTTTCCCCGCGTGGAGTTTGTTTGCGTCTACGTCTCGGACATCATCAAGAGCAGCACACCAGCACTCTCCCTTGACTCGGACGGCACCATGGTTGAGTTGGCCTTTTACCCGGCGGTGGCGTTGATATATTTCTTTGGCGTGCTGCGTGCCAGTCAGGAGGACCGGGTGGAGCTGGCAGAGAGCGCCAGCGTCAACGTCTTCTGTCTGTTCGTCCTGGCACAGCCACTCTGCCTGGTGGTGGGGCACTACACAGGCATGCTCATGTATCTCATCACAGCCCTGGTGTCTTACAGCTTCCTGCCATGGAAGGAAACAACAGGAAACCCAGCTGTAACGGGTCAGAGCGGGAGGGAAGAGACTCCAGATACTGCAGAAGGGGAGAAGAAGAAGAAAGGGAAGAAGACTAACTGAAAAAAAATAAGAATCTGGTCTGGGTCAGAGAGGGAGTGAAAAGAGGAAGGAGAAGAGGAAGAAGACAAACTGAGAAAAAAAAGAATCTGGGTCAGAGAGGGAGTGAAGAGAGGAGGAAGAAGAGGAAGAAAACAAACTGAAAAAAATAAGAATCTGGGTCAGAGAGGAAGAAGAAGAGGAAGAAAACAAACTGAAAAAAATAAGAATCTGGGTCAGAGAGGAAGAAGAAGAGGAAGAAAACAAACTGAAAAAAATAAGAATCTGGGTCAGAGAGGAAGAAGAAGAGGAAGAAAACAAACTGAAAAAAATAAGAATCTGGGTCAGAGAGGAAGAAGAAGAGGAAGAAAACAAACTGAAAAAAACAAGAATCTGGGTCAGAGAGGAGGAAGAAGAGGAAGAAAACAAACTGAAAAAAACAAGAATCTGGGTCAGAGAGGAGGAAGAAGAGGAAGAAAACAAACTGAAAAAAATAAGAATCTGGGTCAGAGAGGAGGAAGAAGAGGAAGAAGACCAACTGAAAAGACAGTGTGCGATACCTCACTGAATCTGTGGTCAGAGGAGGAAAGTTTATACCTACGATCATCTCAAGAGTAACAAAGTGAAGTAAATCAGGATAAGGATGGTGTGTGTTCTTCAATGTTAGTGGACTTTGATGTCATTCTGACAGGGAAAAGAAACGTGCTTCTGTTGCAAAGGCTGCTGTAAGAAAAAGATATTGAGAGGGTATTGTGTGTTCTAACAGTAGAGAAGCTGGTTTATTGGAATGTAGCTATTGGAGTGTCTGATGCTTCAGCCAAATATGACACACACACACAAACACACACACGATCTTGTACAGCTAACCTTGTGGGGACACACAATTCAGTCCCATTCAAAATCCTATTTTCCCTAACCCAAAAACCACGTGTCTGTGTGTAAGACATTTAGTATCAGTATAGCATATTTCCAATCACTTGCTTTGGCTCAATGTACTCTCTGACTAAACTGTATCAAATATAACACGAACCTGTTCGACCTGCCTATGATGTCATCACTAACATGAATCTGTACGACCTGCCTATAATGTCATCACTAACAAACAGGAATCTGTACGACCTGCCTATGATGTCATCACTAACAAACAGGAATCTGTACGACCTGCCTATGTCATCACTAACAAACAGGAATCTGTACGACCTGCCTATAATGTCATCACTAACAAACAGGAATCTGTACGACCTGCCTATGATGTCATCACTAACAAACAAGTTTCTCATGTCATATATGGTATGTTCTAGTCTATCCATATCTAATGTGGTCCAATAAAGGTTGTAAATATCACAGGTGATTAGTAATAGAAGTAGTTAATTAGTCTCCATTATACATTTTTTTAAAGTCTTTAAAATCCAAATACTTCAATAAGCATGTATTTGAACCCAGGGCTGATGATTACGACTGCATGAAGGTAACGTCTGATGTTCAGCTCTTCAAAGTTTTTATGGAAGTTTCCACAGTGCCGTGAAATAGTTTTCCTTTTTCTGCTTAACAGTTAACTCACCGGTATCCTTAATAAGATGTGGCTCATTGTGCAAACACAGTGTGTAAACCACACACACTGAGTGATTAAGCCCAAACTCAAAGCTATGGAATGCCGTTTGGGTCTTTAAATGTCAAAAAGGATGCACGTCAAATAACACAGTTCTATTGTAGAGTGTTGTGAATTTGCACATGCAAGCCCGGCGCCACCACTACTATCAGTAGCACTGTCAAATCTGTATAAAAAAGTCTGCAAACAAGCAAACACTGGCCACGAACGATGTGTTTACAATACCACGTTGGTAATAAAGCATATGTTCGACCGCGACTTCTGGGGTTGCTAGCTTTAGCTTGGTACCTAGCTAGCACCAATACAACCAGCCTGAAAACAATGACCAGTAGAACCTGCAGTCATTTTCATTATTCTTAGAAATGATTTTGCAATCCTTGTGAGTAAGTATTAGCTAGGTTGCCACTTGTTGTTCACCTACTGAAATTGAACTTCAGTTCATGAAAATAACTAGCTATCCAGCTACTTAACCCTGTTGCCCAAAGCTAACTTTATAAGCAGACAGATAGCTTCATCTGGCTAGTGAGGCTCGACTGGCCCGGGTTATGTGTTGTGAGGCTAGCCACAATAAGGATTAGGCACAATAGTGTCATTTGCGGTTTGCCTTCAAAATAAAAGTACTTATTTGAAAGTGATGCAGAAGGTTACAATTGGTGGAATCATGCCATATTTAGACTAGATAATGTTAAACAAGGTTGGAATGTGAAGCAATTAAATGGTTATTGGTCTGCTCGGTGACACCCACAGAACACAACTGTGAAAAGTTTACGCAAATATTAGCGTTGTAGCTCTTATCGCGGGACTGTGACTGTGAAATCACTTCCCCAGTCAGCCTATTGTGTGTATTGACATTCATATTGCACTGTACAGCTTTACCTAAGGATTGGGGATCAATGAAATAGGGTATCAGTCTACTCAATACCAAAGATGTTTTTTTCCCCCAACGTCCTCCTCAGAGTTATCAGACTCCAAAACATCCACTAAGTAGGGTTTATCCTCGGGAATAGTGTTCAATACACATAGGTTGACAATAAATGGGGCTCAATTCACAGTTGTTGTGAAATACAAGTGATAGTGTAATCAATGTGTAATAACTACATAAAACATTTATGAATGTGTTCAATTATTATGTGCAGTCATATTGAGGTCCTGATCGGTCAACAAGGTTATATCAAATAGTGTTATTTGTTACATCAAATAGTGTTATTTGACGTGTATCTTTTTTTACATGCAAAGACCCAAACGGCGTTCCATACAAAGAGAGGAAGTAGGATTAGGCCATGTTTTTCTGCTGACGGAGTCTTGGTTCTCTGTCTAAACCCATGCAGATTCTCTCTCTCTCTCTCTCTCTCTCTCTAATGAACTCCCTCCACACAGAGTACCCTATCTGTCTTCTTCAGTCTCTCTGTGCTCCCCTGTCCTACCCTATCCCCTTTCAATTCCTGTCTTTCAATTCCTCCATCTCTTTCTCCTTTCCTCTCTCTGCGTCATAGATCACCAGTCGTTATCGTCCATCTCTAGACCGCTCAGACCCAGGGGAGAGAAGACATGACAGAACAAAGGAAATCAGCAGAGAAAGGAGCTCTCTGGTTACTCTAACCAGAACTGTACTGAAAGGTCAAGCTGAACACATATCCTGCTGCTACCTGCTCAAAGCGCAACACTTCCTGAAAGAAATGAGATGTGTGGCCTACTAGTCAATAACGGATGTGATGTTCAAGTTCATCAAAGGGTTACTTTATTAAGGTAGCTATTTTTGGGGAGTAGAGAGCTCCCCTGTTCTAAGTAATATGGTCGATAGTTTATAATGTGCTGTATGTGTTGGAATTGTCTGGATTCGTAAGAGGTAAACCTTGGAGTCATGATATTCTGTTATATAAGTGTTTTTTTATGGTAGATAATATAATGAATGGCAGGATGTGTCCCTATGTCTAACACAAAGACACCACATTTTTGGGCAACAAATAGTTGGTAAAAATAGTTAGGGAGTATTGGGTAACTGACAAGGGAAAACAAAGTCTGGGAAACAATATCATGATAGAATTAGAAATAGTGTAATCAACGTTAGAGTGTATTGGATAACTGGGGAGAGGGGAAAAACAAAGCAAAGAGAGACTGACGGATTAACAAATGGGACTAGACCCCCACAGAAAGCAATTTTAAAAAATCGAATGAAAATTACATTAAAGAGAAAATAAAATAACATTTTTGAATGTATTATTGGAGGAAGTGAAGAAAGACAGAGATGATCTGGTGCTTCTGTCCCCAACCAAGGAGGGCCTACAGCAGCACCTAGTTCTTCTGCCGGGATTCTGTCAGACCTGGGAACCCTGACAGTAAATCTCAGTAAGACAAAAATAATGGTGTTCCAAAAAAGGTCCAATTGCCAGGACCACAAATATAAATTCCATCTAGACACCGTTGCCCTAGAGCACACAAACTTAACATACCTCGGCCTAAACATCAGCACCACAGGTAACTTCCACAAAGCTATGAAGTATTCACAAAATGGGACAAGCACCAAATGGAGACTCTGCATGCAGAATTCTTCAAAAATATCCTCAGTGTACAACGTAAAACACAAAATAATGCATGCAGAGCAGAATTAGGCCGATACCCGCTAATTATCAAAATCCAGAAGAGAGCTGTTACATTCTACAACCACCTAAAAGGAAGAGATTCCCAAACCTTCCATAACAAACCCATAGCCTACAGTGAGATGAACCTGGAGAAGAGTCCCCTAAGCAAGCTAGTCCTGGGGCTCTGTTCACAAACACAAACAGACACCACAGCGCCCCAGGACAGCAACACAATTAGACCCAACCAAATCATGAGAAAACAAAAAGATAATTACTTGACACATTGGAAAGAATTTACAAAGCAACAAAGCAAACTAGAATGCTATTTGTCCCTAAACAGAGAGTACACAGTGGCAGAATACCTGACCACTGTGACTGACCCAAAATTAAGGAAATCTTTGACAATGTACAGACTCAGTGAGTATAGCCTTGCTATTGAGATGGCGCGAAAGGCAGACCTAGCTCTCAAGAGAAGACAGGCCATGTGCACACTGCCCACAAAATGAGATGGAAACTGAGCTGCACTTCCCAACCTCCTGCCCAATGTATGACCATATTAGAGACATATATTTCCCTCAGATAACACAGACACACAAAGATTTCGAAAACAAATCCAATTTTGATAAACTCCCATGTCAATTGGGTGAAATACCACAGTGTGCCATCACAGCAGCAAGATTTGTGACCTGTTGCCACAAGTAAAGGGCTACCAGTGAAGAATGAACACCATTGTAAATACAACCTATATTTATGTTTATTTTCCCTTTTGTACTTTAACTATTTGCACATCATTATAACACTTTATATATTGTCATGACGTTGGCCTGTGGGTAAGGTTTATGACCCCCCATAAATACCTTTCTCCCTTCCCCTCTCTCTCTGACCCTACTGAAGGACTTTTGAATAGCCTTTGTTAAACATAGAGAGTCTGGGAACATCAAACAAGTGGGGGGAAAGGAACCATATTTCGGTAATAGAACCAGTTGGAAATATACCAGGTACTTAATGAATATGATGTCAGTTCGGTTGTCATCTGAGACATTATGACTGATGACAGGACGACATAAACTGTACCTGGGAAAGTCTACACATTCTAGTTATCAGATTCACATGGAATTGTTGTGCAATTTAAATGTTTGATATTGAAACTGTTTGTTAGGAGATTGAATGTAATTTTAGCTTCCAAATGAGAGAATTGGGTTTTCATAAGGAAAGAGCCCTGACCAATCAGTGGCCCGCCCCTGTAAAGAGACAGGGGTTATAATGATGAAACACACCCTTCTCCCCTCGCCACTATATAAGTCAGTGACGAAAACATAACCATTCTGTTCCGGGTGCGTGAGGTCTGCAGCCTCTGTGTTAAAAGGACACACATGTCAAGTACAGAACTAAGACAACCTCGGCGTGAGCTTTGGTTGCGAATGGTATGAACCTTGAACTCTTATTCACTACAGAAGTGATACTTCCTAGCCATTGAGTTAGCAGCGGCCGCTGTAAACATGGGCTAGGAAAGGATGGACGACGTATCCAGTCTAACACACAACGAAGATACTCCAACGTATCCATTTTACCACCAGTGACATTCTTCCGAGGACAGGAAGATCTCTGTTGGCCAACACGGCCAGCATCTACGACCAACCTACCGAAGCGCAGCTCCGAGTAAATATTTATTGCATTTTCCTTTACCAAATGGGCGGTAATATAGAATGCATAAGATTCTGTATTTACGATAGCAGAGCTGTTTCTTTTGTTCCTCAGTCTTCCCGCTCTTTCATTCAAGCCCAACCCCCTTTCTTTGTGTAACAAGCCGCCATGCATTTCTGTGAATTATTTTGTTTAGTAAATAAATGATTTTAAGACAATTGATGTATGGATGACTCATAGTGAAGACTGGGTTCATGCAGATAACCAACAATTCACGACGTTTGGAATGAGACTGGCGTGAGGTAAACTAACACATCATTAATCAGAGGACTCAGAGATCAGATATTATAATATCTGAAAGTTATATTAGGAAAATTATAACTTTGTAATCTGAATATTTTCCTTGGTGCCCCGACCTTCTAGTTAATTACAGTTACACGATTAATCAGTTTAATCGCGTAATAATAATTACAGAGAGTTATTTGATAAACATGTCTTCCGTTTTAATGATGCCAAAGACATGACAATATGTATATTTTAGTTCACCTTTATTTAACCAGGTAGGTTAGTTGAGAACAAGTTCTCATTTACAATTGCGACCTGGCCAAGATAAAGCAAAGCAGTGCAACACAAACAACAACACAGAGTTACACATGGAATAAACAAACATACAGTCAATAATACAATAGAGAAAGTCTATATACAGTGTGTGCAAATGAGGTAGGATAAGGGTGGTGAGGCAATAAATAGGCCATAGGCCATATAGGCCATAATTATTACAGTATGGAAAGTTAAACACTGGGGTGATAGATGTGCAGAAGATGAGTGTGCAAGTAGCGGTACTGGGGTGTAAAGGAGCAAAATAAATAAAATAAATAATAATATGGTGATGAGGTAGTTGGATGGGCTATTTACAGATTGGCTATGTACAGGTGCAGTGATCTGTGAGCTGCTCTGACAGCTGGTACTTAAAGCTGGTGAGGGAGATATGAGTCTCCAGCTTCAGAGATTTTTGCAGTTCGTTCCAGTCATTGGCAGCAGAGAACTGGAAGGCAAGGCGACCGAAGGAGGAATTAGCTTTGGGGGTGACCAGTGAGATATACCTGCTGGAGCACGTGCTACGAGTGGGTGCTGCTATGGTGACCAGTGAGCTGAGATAAGGCGGGGCTTTACCTAGCAAAGACTTATAGATGACCTGGAGCCAGTGGGTTTGGCAACGGATATGAAGCGAGGGCCAGCCAACGAGAGCATAATGACATTTGAAATGTCTTTATTCTTTTGGAACTTCTGTGAGTGTAATGTTTACTGTTTATTTCTTTATCTATTTCACTGTTTCCCATGCCAATAAAGCCCCTTAAATTGAAATTGAATTGAGAGTGAGTGAGTGAGAGAGAGCCTGTTTTTTGAGTGTGTGTATGTCTGTGTGTGGGGGGGGGGGGGCATTCTGAAACATTATACAGTAGTTTCCTCCTCCTCTAGCTAGCTTTAACGGCTGCCATACATCACTGTGACAGAGTCTCCCGTGGAGAACCCTCGACTAGCTCTACCCAGACCAGTTAATGATCACAATCTGCACAGGAAATGAAGATACATGAGAGGGGATGTGATTGCTGCTGCCACCACCACTGCCTCCAAGGTGCAAAAGCGAGGAAGAGAATAAGCAAGTGTTTAAACCCCCTGGGCAGTGCCCTCATCTTTCCCTTCTAAAAAGTTGATAAACTGCTCTTACATATGCCATTTGTTTTTATCTGTCTATTTCTCTCTCTTGTTGGCATTTGTTCGGTAAATGGAAGGAGAGGGGGAACAATCTATCGTAATTAGAGTCTCTAGTAATGCGTTAGATCCTATCAGTGTTGGTACAGAGGAATAGATCCTATCAGTGTTGGTACAGAGGAGTAGATCCTATCAGTGTTGGTACAGAGGAGTAGATCCTATCAGTGTTGGTACAGAGAGACAGAGGAGTAGATCCTATCAGTGTTGGTACAGAGAGACAGAGGAGTAGATCCTATCAGTGTTGGTACAGAGGAGTAGATCCTATCAGTGTTGGTACAGAGGAGTAGATCCTATCAGTGTTGGTACAGAGGAGTAGATCCTATCAGTGTTGGTACAGAGGAGTAGATCCTATCAGTGTTGGTACAGAGGAGTAGATCCTATCAGTGTTGGTACAGAGAGACAGAGGAGTAGATCCTATCAGTGTTGGTACAGAGAGACAGAGGAGTAGATCCTATCAGTGTTGGTACAGAGGAGTAGATCCTATCAGTGTTGGTACAGAGAGACAGAGGAGTAGATCCTATCAGTGTTGGTACAGAGGAGTAGATCCTATCAGTGTTGGTACAGAGATATAGAGGAGTAGATCCTATCAGTGTTGGTACAGAGAGACAGAGGAGTAGATCCTATCAGTGTTGGTACAGAGGAATAGATCCTATCAGTGTTGGTACAGAGAGACAGAGGAGTAGATCCTATCAGTGATGGTACAGAGGAGTAGATCCTATCAGTGTTGGTACAGAGAGACAGAGGAGTAGATCCTATCAGTGTTGGTACAGAGGAGTAGATCCTATCAGTGTTGGTACAGAGAGACAGAGGAGTAGATCCTATCAGTGTTGGTACAGAGGAGTAGATCCTATCAGTGTTGGTACAGAGAGACAGAGGAGTAGATCCTATCAGTGTTGGTACAGAGGAATAGATCCTATCAGTGTTGGTACAGAGGAGTAGATCCTATCAGTGATGGTACAGAGGAGTAGATCCTATCAGTGATGGTACAGAGGAGTAGATCCTATCAGTGTTGGTACAGAGAGACAGAGGAGTAGATCCTATCAGTGTTGGTACAGAGAGACAGAGGAGTAGATCCTATCAGTGTTGGTACAGAGGAATAGATCCTATCAGTGTTGGTACAGAGAGACAGAGGAGTAGATCCTATCAGTGTTGGTACAGAGAGACAGAGGAGTAGATCCTATCAGTGTTGGTACAGAGGAATAGATCCTATCAGTGTTGGTACAGAGAGACAGAAGAGTAGATCCCATCAGTGATGGTACAGAGAGACAGAGGAGTAGATCCTATCAGTGTTGGTACAGAGGAATAGTAGAAGTGTTCCCATCCACCCACAATTGTGGTATCTCACGAACGTGCCGCTCTTTTGCCCCAAACGTTGACAGCTGACTGCATACAAATATACTTAATCATTCAATCATTAAATTATAGTTCAATTGAAGATTGATTTCAGTAAAAACTTTCCCCAAAAAGTCATTTTTTAAAGACCACCCCCATAATAATTAGATTTTATCCGTTGACGTTTTTTATTTCATTGAAGGAACAATTTATTGATCCATCATAAATAATACATGTAATTACAGCATTTACATGTCAAGGTATTTTACATGGTATTTGGTCACATGCACATTGTAAGGAAAAGAACAATATATCTGTACAAACATTTACAGCAGTCTGTAAGGGGAGAAGCCTGTGCAATAAAAAGGCACCTGGTATGACCTTTGACCTTGTATAGAGTTTGACCCCGGTTCACAGATACTGCCAGAGACATGTTCCTGCCCACTTTACCTGCCTGTAAAGCAGAAAGAGAAACAGAGCAGGCAATAGACAGGCATCCCTCTGTGTGAACTCTGTGTGCATTTCTGAACAGCCACTCAATACATATTATACCAGCTCGTCAGCGTTTGATTAGGCTCTACATAACAGCTCGTCAGCGTTTGATTAGGCCTACATAACAGCTCGTCAGCGTTTGATTAGGCCTACATAACAGCTCGTCAGCGTTTGATTAGGCTCTACATAACAGCTCGTCAGCGTTTGATTAGGCCTACATAACAGCTTGGTCAGCGTTTTGATTAGGCCTACATACCAGCTAGGTCAGCGTTTGATTAGGCCTACATACCAGCTAGGTCAGCATTTGATTAGGCCTACATAACAGCTTGGTCAGCGTTTGATTAGGCTCTACATAACAGCTCGTCAGCGTTTGATTAGGCTCTACATAACAGCTCGTCAGCGTTTGATTAGGCCTACATAACAGCTTGGTCAGCGTTTTGATTAGGCCTACATAACAGCTAGGTCAGCGTTTTGATTAGACTACATACCAGCTCGTCAGCGTTTGATTAGGCCTACATAACAGCTTGGTCAGCGTTTTGATTAGGCCTACATAACAGCTTGGTCAGCGTTTTGATTAGGCCTACATAACAGCTTGGTCAGCGTTTTGATTAGGCTCTACATACCAGCTCGTCAGCGTTTGATTAGGCTCTACATAACAGCTCGGTCAGCGTTTTGATTAGGCCTACATAACAGCTTGGTCAGCGTTTGATTAGGCCTACATAACAGCTTGGTCAGCGTTTGATTAGGCCTACATAACAGCTCATCAGCGTTTGATTAGGCTCTACATAACAGCTTGGTCAGCGTTTGATTAGGCTCTACATAACAGCTCGTCAGCGTTTGATTAGGCCTACATAACAGCTCGTCAGCGTTTGATTAGGCCTACATAACAGCTTGGTCAGCGTTTTGATTAGGCTCTACATAACAGCTCGTCAGCGTTTGATTAGGCCTACATAACAGCTTGGTCAGCGTTTTGATTAGGCTCTACATAACAGCTCGTCAGCGTTTGATTAGGCCTACATAACAGCTAGGTCAGCGTTTGATTAGGCCTACATAACAGCTTGGTCAGCGTTTTGATTAGGCCTACATACCAGCTAGGTCAGCGTTTTGATTAGGCTCTACATAACAGCTAGGTCAGCGTTTTGATTAGGCCTACATACCAGCTAGGTCAGCGTTTTGATTAGGCTCTACATAACAGCTTGGTCAGCGTTTTGATTAGGCCTACATAACAGCTCGTCAGCGTTTGATTAGGCTCTACATAACAGCTTGGTCAGCGTTTGATTAGGCTCTACATAACAGCTCGTCAGCGTTTGATTAGGCTCTACATAACAGCTCGTCAGCGTTTGATTAGGCCTACATAACAGCTTGGTCAGCGTTTGATTAGGCCTACATAACAGCTAGGTCAGCGTTTGATTAGGCTCTACATAACAGCTCGTCAGCGTTTGATTAGGCCTACATAACAGCTCGTCAGCGTTTGATTAGGCCTACATACCAGCTCGTCAGCGTTTGATTAGGCCTACATAACAGCTCGTCAGCGTTTGATTAGGCCTACATAACAGCTTGGTCAGCGTTTGATTAGGCCTACATAACAGCTCGTCAGCGTTTGATTAGGCCTACATACCAGCTTGGTCAGCGTTTGATTAGGCCTACATAACAGCTCGTCAGCGTTTGATTAGGCCTACATAACAGCTCGTCAGCGTTTGATTAGGCTCTACATAACAGCTCGTCAGCGTTTGATTAGGCCTACATAACAGCTCGTCAGCGTTTGATTAGGCTCTACATAACAGCTCGTCAGCGTTTGATTAGGCCTACATACCAGCTTGGTCAGCGTTTTGATTAGGCCTACATAACAGCTAGGTCAGCGTTTTGATTAGGCCTACATAACAGCTCGTCAGCGTTTGATTAGGCCTACATAACAGCTCGTCAGCGTTTGATTAGGCCTACATAACAGCTCGTCAGCGTTTGATTAGGCTCTACATAACAGCTCGTCAGCGTTTGATTAGGCTCTACATAACAGCTCGTCAGCGTTTGATTAGGCCTACATAACAGCTCGTCAGCGTTTGATTAGGCCTACATACCAGCTTGGTCAGCGTTTGATTAGGCCTACATAACAGCTCGTCAGCGTTTGATTAGGCTCTACATAACAGCTCGTCAGCGTTTGATTAGGCTCTACATAACAGCTCGTCAGCGTTTGATTAGGCCTACATAACAGCTCGTCAGCGTTTGATTAGGCTCTACATAACAGCTCGTCAGCGTTTGATTAGGCCTACATAACAGCTCGTCAGCGTTTGATTAGGCTCTACATAACAGCTCGTCAGCGTTTGATTAGGCCTACATAACAGCTTGGTCAGCGTTTGATTAGGCCTACATAACAGCTCGTCAGCGTTTGATTAGGCCTACATAACAGCTCGTCAGCGTTTGATTAGGCTCTACATAACAGCTTGGTCAGCGTTTTGATTAGGCCTACATAACAGCTAGGTCAGCGTTTTGATTAGGCCTACATACCAGCTCTGTCAGCATTTGATTAGGCTCTACATAACAGCTTGGTCAGCGTTTGATTAGGCCTACATAACAGCTTGGTCAGCGTTTTGATTAGGCCTACATAACAGCTAGGTCAGCGTTTTGATTAGGCCTACATACCAGCTCTGTCAGTGTTCGATTTAGGTCTAAATGCCCTGAGAACACAGCACAGCAGCCTGGGATATATTCAGTGAGGTAAAATGTTCAGAACATCTCATATAGAAACGAAAGCTAATGAATAGAATACACAAACAAACAGGCATTCACATCTGTTCTAGACCATACATATTTCTATGTGAATGTTCTGTAACATTTATCCTCCTGAACAGACTTCTGGAGTAAGGCTGAGAATGGTAACAGCTTCCGTACAACCATAGAAATAGAATACATAGACATATTTCATACAGAATTCAGAGGACACATGTCCTGTCTACTTATTGTATTTCTATGCGTACTGTAAGACAGTGGGCCTGAAAGCAGAGGCACGAAGCTGAGACAAGGAGAGGCGTCTCAGCGGAGTTGAGAGGTTCACTGGTTCTGTATATCTCGAGGTGAAATGAGAAGCACAGGTATACTGATGGTCAAATCTGCACACAGACGGGAAGGAAAGTCATTACTCGATGTATGGGGCATTAGATAACCAGGAAGTCCAAACTGTGCCCAAATCTCCCCTCCAATAGAAAGACATTATAATACCGATATACAGGTGATCCAGCCACAGAGAGGCTGACGAGAGGGCTGTCTTTATAGGGCTTCCAACTGGAGAACAAAGAGATTTGGGTTCATCTGTTTGGCTTCATTAACCCTTTGAAGTTAGGGGTCAGAATTTAGATTGTTATCGTCAGTGTTCCATCCCGGAATTACAAAACTACACTACCTTTGTTATGTCATTGATTAGAACATGAGGCTTCTTCACAACTATGATCATGCAGCTCTGTTCTACTGCAAATGTACACGCAGGGGCACCTTTAAAGCACCCTAAGTACTGCACAGCTTTCTCTAACAGCTACTGTGAAACACACTGAATGAATGGCTGATACTGTACAGTCAGTAGAGTACAGTAGACCATCACATAGTTAGCTAGCTATAGGTGATTGGAACAGCTGTGGGATGACATTCAACATCCTTCACGTTCAGCCTGGTCCTCTGAACAGACGAGAGAGAGGATGTAGTAAATGGTACAAGACAAGGAAAGACAAAGGGAGTCAACCAGGCATAATAGTTAGACGTCATTAAATAAGTGATAAAAGGCTACAGAGAGTATATAGATATTCCTCTATGACAAGGGAACATCGACAGTGTCTTAAAATGGCTTTATAAACAAGGCCTTTGGTAAACACTATGGGTTCTACAGAGACTCTAAGGGGGATCGGGGGACAACTGTCTACACTCCCTCTACCTACAATCAGGGCCGAGACCCGCTCAGAATAACACAAAATCCATGATTGCTTTTTCTTATTTCTTCTGTTGCTCTTTATCGAACACTGTTTACAACAAGTTAGCAGCATCAAAATGTCTTAGAAGAGAAACCAAAATTGATTCACTCTTCAAAGACAGCTCTTCATATCTCTAAGAATAGATTTTTGAGATTCCCATTACAGGAGTTTCCAATTGCATATGATTCCCATTGCAGGAGGCTCCCATTGCAGGAGATGCCCATTGCAGTAGATTTAATTTGGGATCCTTTATTTTGCTATGTCGGACCGCCAATCCTTTCCTCTGATTCAAGCCATTTTGTCATGGTACAGTACACACGTTTGAAGTCTTTACCGTATAAAGTGCACTCAATAACCAAGAGAGAGATATTCACAGGAGATGACATGTTGTGAGTTACCCATGTCTCCATGATCACTAGGAATCTAAAGATCTCCTCAGGAAGTCAGTGTGACAATTTCCCCTTTCACATTTCTTCTGAATGTTCAATTTGAGAATCAAACAGTTTGTTAATGTCTTTGTTACATCATCAGTGTGAATTGATTAGAATGTCCCCTTCTCAAAGGGTCAGAATGGGAGAGTCAATCAATGGAACGGAAGGAAGATTCTCTGATCACAGGTGCTTGGAGATAGTGGTACGCCACAGGTGTGTGTGTGTGTGTGTGTGTGTGTGTGTGGTGTGTGTGTGTGTGTGTGTGTGTGTGTGTGTGTGTGTGTGTGTGTGTGTGCAGCTGTGTGTGCAGCTGTGTGTGGGGTGTGAGAGGGTTAGAAGATAAATATGTTTCATTTAGCAGACAGTAAAACCCAAGCCCTGCCAGGCAAGATGGATTACCTAAAAATACATGAGGATTTGTGTGAATGTGAGTGTGTGTAAAGCTAGGGATCGCCCCCACACTACCCCAACAGGTACACAGCGAACATCACACACACACACAGCAGAAGCACAGGGGAAGAGCTGGCTGGCACAACAGCTCCCATAGGGCTCTGGTCAAAGGTAGTGCACTATGTAGGGAATAGGGTGCCATAGGGTTCTGGTCAAAAGTAGTGAACTATGTAGGGAATAGGGTGCCATGTGGAATGTACAGAAGCACTCCTCTCTGTCCTGACCTAGTTCTTCAGACTATTTACATAATGCATATCCTGTCTCATCACCACCTGCTAACACAGCAGCCAATTATGCTGGCTAGCATAACCATTCCTCCATTCCTCTCAACACTGTCTCTGTAGTGGAGACTTAGAGCTAGGCGAGTACAGCTCTATACGGGCGTCTGCAGTTACACTTCTCATCAGTTAATACCTGGGTTACAATACTATTAGAAATTTAATTTAAAATTTAAAATACTTTATTTAAAATACTTTATCTGTACTTGATTGAGCTTGCCTGGCTTCATGGGCCAATAGAATAGTCCCCAAACTGAAAACCCCACCCATTTGGCACTCCAGAAAGGCTAAAGCAAAAGCTGAAAGTATTTAAAAGATTTGAAATAGTATTTGAATCCAGGTCTGGTGCAGCAGCTACAAAAGCTAAATAAAGCTGGAAGCAGCGTTGTCGGGGTTCAGCTGAGTGTCCACTGTGTTACCATTAGGATAACTTGGACACGTCGCCCTAGGACGAGCTACTTCTGTACTGTTCATCATGCTTGCCAAATCAAAACCAAACTGATCATCCAATATAATTGTGCTTTCGATGTATTTTGGACAGTTTTCAATTAGGTTGACTACTTTAAACATCTTCTTCTCCACAAAAGCTGGACCGATCGGCACCAAATTAGGGATATAGCATCTATGCATTGCCATCTTCAAATGCACTATTTTCCAAGACTAGCTGAAACAATATGGCTGCTATGAGCCAATGAGGCTGCATGAATGTTTTTTCTTGTCCTACAGCACCACAATGTGGCCAAACTCAACCATTCTTTACAGGTTATCTAGACTCATATCATTGAGCATGTGTGCCAAATTCCATCACTTTGAGTCAAACAGATCAAGAGATATAAAAATATGTCTGTTATGAGGTCAATATGAAGGTACTTGCATATGTGACTCGTTTCAGGAAACGAGGCGAAAGTCGCGTGTCACTACTTCACCGGAGCACCATTTGAACGTAAACTTTTTGGGCAGAAATGCCTTTGGAACATGTGAACTTTCATGTGCCTTAATAACAAACTTGTATGTCATCTGTAAATAAGAATGCAATTGTTAAATTACGAGCCTAGTTGGTTTAGCAATGGAAAAAGTCAGCAACCTTCCCGCTAGCCATGATTGGCTGAGATAATGAGTGGGCTGGACATGCCGAAAGACGAGTTCGGATTGGTCTGCCACGTATCACGCTTCTGTCTATAATATGAGCTGGTTAGTCTGTGTTGGTAATCCTTTCTAACGCGGCTTTTTTTAAAATGTATTGTGTAGTGGAGCTGCATAAGTGTTGCTCTCCACTTTCTGGAGGACCGAGTTTTTTTAAATCAGTGGAATTAGAGTATGATAGTTAAGGAGATGGAGAAAATTCTGGCATTTGATTGCAAATATGCAGACGTAGTCGAAAAGAGAATACACAGAAGGCTGTTCTATAAACACCGGTCTCTGGATTACATCTTCAAACTAAGGACAACCATGACATCTGTAACAGAAGGGGAGAAGTGTCCATCCACGTATACGGGTAAGAGAGTCTAGCTAGCTACATTTTCAGATATTACATGTTTCTAATTTTGTCAGAAAGTATTTTTCATTTCAAGTTAAAGTGTACTGTTAGCTAGCTAGCTAGCTAACGTTAACCAGCTGGCTAGCTAGCTAATGTTATGTGTATGATCTGTGTAGTAATATTAAGAGCCATTTGTATTGCTAGTTATAGTCTAATGTTATCTAGCTAACATTGAACCTGGTTTTGGTTAGCTACCTGCAGATTCATGCAGAGTAATAACGTTGTGAGTTGGGATTATGTTTAATTGTTTAGCTAGCTAGCTACATGTCTTAACAAAAGACTCCACTATGCAAGTATCAATTTCAATAGAATGTTTATGATGTCACTGTGACAACTGTCAATAGACGTAGCTGGTAAATTCGCTCTGGCTATCTACTCCGATTTCAGAGCTTTCTCGTCTGAGTGTACCAGAGCGCAGAATAACTGATGAATTTACGAACGCTCAACACCAATTGAATATGACCAGTGTCAGTAAACGTTGGCAAAAAAACGTAATTCAATTGTTGCCAGCAGCACAGTTACAGTCACCAACGCTCTGGGTAACATGGAAACATCCTAACCAGGTCTACTAGGGCGAGTAAAATGTTCAGTGAGCTGTTCTCTCATTGTGTCTGGAAGTAGCTAGCTGACTTTAGCCAGTTAGCTCGGGTGTTTGACCACCGTTTTGAGATCAACCCAACTCCTCCGCCAGACCTTCCAGTGTGCGCTCTGAACGCTCAGAGAGAGACGCTCTGGATTTACGAACGGCCAGAGCACACTCTGGCACTCCAGATTAAATTTAAGAACACACCCGTAGTATAAACCAGCCTTTAGTCTTGAAATCTTATGTTGTTTAGTACATAGTGTAACGAGTGCGCTGAGAGTCGGGAAGCAAGTTCAGGGAGTGAGTGTTTTAATAAATAAACGCAACTAAATACAAAACAAGAAACACAAACAACACACAGACATGACACTGGAACAGAAACAATGACGCCTGGGGAAGGAACCAAAGGCAGTGACATACATAGAGAAGGTAATCAGGGAAGTGTTGGAGTCCATGTGAGTCTGATGACGCGCAGGTGCGCATAACGATGGTGATAGGTGTGCGCCATAACGAGCAGCTTGCTAGCCTACAGGCCGGAGAGGGAGCACACTGACTCATTGACTCAAATGTGAATCCTTAATGAGATGGGTGGGGCTAAAGCTTAAGAGGGTGTGAACGATGCTGAGTGGGTGGAGACAAAGAAGAGCTCTTCACTAGATACCAAAACATTTCAAGGGACATTTTTCACAAAAGTGAGGTTACAAGTTTATCAACTTTCAAAGCAGAATTACTTTTCCATTGCTCCTCAAATACAGTGTGTGATATACCATTTTCTAGCTCTGAGTCTCTACTTTTATCCAATGTAAAAAAACACAATTTCAAATGTTGCTACGTACGATCGAATCGAGCCCGGCAGTCACGTGTACAAAGTTTTATAGGAATATCCGTGACTGATTTATAGTCATTTATGTGTGAGACCACGCTCATATTCATGTTTATTCGTTGCTTGACGTATTAGCCTGGGAAATAGTGCATTGAGAGACCTTGGACCCATAGATGAAAGATATCAAGTTTTGTGCAGATCGGTAAATGTTATTCACAACATTCAAAATGGCGGAAAATCCATCATGGTCCTTGAGGCAATAATTTCCCTTGTGAGGAGAGGGACCTACATACCAAATGTCTGAGGCTCAAACGAGGAGACAGGGGCGTGAGCTTTCAAAGAGGAAGCACACCGCATATCAGACTCACTGGGGAAGAGGAGAGGGGAGAGGTTGAGATGGTGATTTGCATGGTGCTTATTGAAGTGAGGAGAGAGAGGGTTTGCGTCCTAAATAGCACCTTATTTCCAACATAGTGTGCTACTTTCAACCAGAGCCCTGTTGGCCCTAGAGCCCTGTTGGCCCTGGTCAAAAGTAGTTCCCTATATAGGGACTAGGGTGGCACCTGGGAGGGAGACAGATTCAGGCTCCATAAAGACAAGAGAGATAATGATCTGGAACTTTGGCCCTTGTGGAGTGACTGCTTGGTAGGGGTGGAGGAGATAATGTGTGTGTGTGTGTGTGTGTGTGTGTGTGTGTGTGTGCGTGTGTGCGTATAATCCTGACTATGTGTGTATTAATGTATTCTTGCTAGCGTAAGCACTCCTAGTCTGATGACAGTACAGCGGTGTGTGTGTGTTTTCTGTGTGTTTTCTGTGTGTGTTCTGTGTGTGTTCTGTGTGTGTTCTGTGTGTGTTCTGTGTGTGTTCTGTGTGTGCATTCCTACAGGACTGGTGTCAGTGGTGATGTCATTAGGGCTCATTCAAAGAGATGAAGACACAGGAACCACACCGTGCTGAGATGAACTCCACAAACATACTGTATATTGTGTACAGTACACCTCACTTCTATCTGAGGTTTACCTACTGTGTAGTGTACACTGAGATCCCTCAGTCCTCTCTGAGGTTTACCTACTGTGTAGTGTACACTGAGATCCCTCAGTCCTCTCTGAGGTTTACCTACTGTGTAGTGTACACTGAGATCCCTCAGTCCTCTCTGAGGTTTACCTACTGTGTAGTGTACACTGAGATCCCTCAGTCCTCTCTGAGGTTTACCTACTGTGTAGTGTACACTGAGATCCCTCAGTCCTCTCTGAGGTTTACCTACTGTGTAGTGTATACCGCAGGTGGCCAGTGGAACCTTAATTGGGAAAGACGTCTCGTAGTAATGGCTGGAACGGAATCAATGGAATGGTATCAAACACATGAAATGCACTCAGATCAGAGACTGAAACAGTAACAGCCCTCCTCTCTGGAAGTGTTCCAGTCAGCTCAGGAATGGTGTTCTCCCTGGGTCAGTTCACTCCCTGGAGTCCTGGTTGTTATTGAAGGAGTATTAAATAGAAGCAGTTCATTCAGTCTGTAGCTCTGTGTCTGTCTATGGACGTCCCTCAGACAGACAGGCATTATCTGGCACAAGAAAGGTTTTATCTTGTCCAAATCACATCACATCTCAATGGCACTTAGAGAGGGATTGGTAGTTGAAACAAGAAAAGGCAAAAACGATCAAACTTCACTGTTTTGCATTTCAGTTCAAGACACTCCTAATATGTTTTTTTTTCAGAGGAGAGTAAACTTTGCGACCACACATGCCATCAAAACTTTAGTCGTCCCGGTAATGATTGGTAACCATGACGTCCCGCCGTGTCACACCTGATTGGTTGAGGTGTGAGGGTCAGAGTTCAGGGGTGAAGGCCCTCAGTAAAGGATGGCTGCTGATGATGTCACACTAACGCTCGACCGTCACCTCTTCTTCCCCTCCTTCGCTGACCAGATCTTCACCGTCATATCACTAGAGAGAGAAAGAGAGTTAGAGAGAGAGAGAGAGAGAGAGAGAGAGAGAGAGAGAGAGAGAGAGAGAGAGAGGAGAGCATAGTGGGATGGAATAGAGAGAGAGGGGAGAGACAGAGGGAGGAGAGAGAGAGAGACAGAGGGAGGAGAGACAGAGGGAGGAGAGACAGAGACAGGGAGAGACAGAGGGAGGAGAGACAGAGAGAGACAGAGACATAGGGAGGAGAGACAGAGACAGGGAGAGACATAGGGAGGAGAGAGAGACAGAGAGAGAGGGAGAGACAGAGGGAGGAGAGACAGAGAGAGAGGGAGAGACAGAGGGAGGAGAGACAGAGACAGGGAGAGACATAGGGAGGAAAGAGAGACAGAGAGAGAGGGAGAGACAGAGGGAGGAGAGACAGAGAGAGAGGGAGAGACATAGGGAGGAGAGAGAGAGAGAGACAGAGGGAGGAGAGACAGAGGGAGGAGAGAGAGAGAGACAGAGGGAGGAGAGACAGAGACAGGGAGAGACAGAGGGAGGAGAGAGAGACAGAGAGAGAGGGAGAGACAGAGGGAGGAGAGACAGAGAGAGAGGGAGAGACATAGGGAGGAGAGAGAGAGAGAGACAGAGGGAGGAGAGACAGAGGGAGGAGAGACAGAGGGAGGAGAGACAGAGGGAGGAGAGAGAGAGAGAGACAGAGGGAGGAGAGACAGAGACAGGGAGAGACAGAGGGAGGAGAGACAGAGAGAGAGGGAGAGACAGAGGGAGGAGAGACAGAGACAGGGAGAGACATAGGGAGGAGAGACAGAGACAGGGAGAGACATAGGGAGGAGAGACAGAGACAGGGAGAGACATAGGGAGGAGAGACAGAGACAGGGAGAGACAGAGGGAGGAGAGCAAGAGAGAGTGAGACAGAGGGAGGAGAGACAGAGGGAGGAGAGAGAGAGAGAGACAGAGGGAGGAGAGACAGAGACAGGGAGAGACAGAGGGAGGAGAGAGAGACAGAGAGAGAGGGAGAGACAGAGGGAGGAGAGACAGAGAGAGAGGGAGAGACATAGGGAGGAGAGAGAGAGAGAGACAGAGGGAGGAGAGACAGAGGGAGGAGAGACAGAGACAGGGAGAGACAGAGGGAGGAGAGCAAGAGAGAGTGAGACAGAGGGAGGAGAGACAGAGGGAGGAGAGAGAGAGAGAGACAGAGGGAGGAGAGACAGAGACAGGGAGAGACAGAGGGAGGAGAGACAGAGACAGGGAGAGACAGAGGGAGGAGAGAGAGACAGAGAGAGAGGGAGAGACAGAGGGAGGAGAGACAGAGAGAGAGGGAGAGACATAGGGAGGAGAGAGAGAGAGAGACAGAGGGAGGAGAGACAGAGGGAGGAGAGAGAGAGAGAGACAGAGGGAGGAGAGACAGAGGGAGGAGAGAGAGAGAGAGACAGAGGGAGGAGAGACAGAGACAGGGAGAGACAGAGGGAGGAGAGAGAGACAGAGAGAGAGGGAGAGACAGAGGGAGGAGAGACAGAGAGAGAGGGAGAGACATAGGGAGGAGAGAGAGAGAGAGACAGAGGGAGGAGAGACAGAGGGAGGAGAGAGAGAGAGAGACAGAGGGAGGAGAGACAGAGACAGGGAGAGACAGAGGGAGGAGAGAGAGACAGAGAGAGAGGGAGAGACAGAGGGAGGAGAGACAGAGAGAGAGGGAGAGACATAGGGAGGAGAGAGAGAGACAGAGGGAGGAGAGACAGAGGGAGGAGAGACAGAGGGAGGAGAGACAGAGGGAGGAGAGAGAGAGAGAGACAGAGGGAGGAGAGACAGAGACAGGGAGAGACAGAGGGAGGAGAGACAGAGACAGGGAGAGACATAGGGAGGAGAGACAGAGACAGGGAGAGACAGAGGGAGGAGAGACAGAGACAGGGAGAGACATAGGGAGGAGAGAGAGACAGAGAGAGAGGGAGAGACAGAGGGAGGAGAGACAGAGAGAGAGGGAGAGACATAGGGAGGAGAGAGAGAGAGAGACAGAGGGAGGAGAGACAGAGGGAGGAGAGAGAGAGAGAGACATAGGGAGGAGAGACAGAGACAGGGAGAAACAGAGGGAGGAGAGAGAGAGAGAGACATAGGGAGGAGAGACAGAGACAGGGAGAAACAGAGGGAGGAGAGACAGAGACAGGGAGAGACAGAGGGAGGAGAGACAGAGGAAAGGAAAGCAAGAGAGAGAGGGAGGAGAGCAAGAGAGAGAGGGAGAAACAGAGGAAAGGAAAGCAAGAGAGAGAGAGCAGGAGACCAAGAGAGAGAGGGAGAGACATAAGGAGACCAAGAGAGAGAGGGAGAGACATAGGGAGGAGAGACAGAGACAGGGAGAGACAGAGGGAGGAGAGCAAGAGAGAGTGAGACAGAGGGAGGAGAGCAAGAGATAGAGAGGGAGGAGAGCAGGAGGAGAGCAAGAGGGAAGGAGAGACAGAGGAAAGGAAAGCAAGAGAGAGAGGGAGGAGAGCAAGAGAGAGAGGGAGAAACAGAGGAAAGGAAAGCAAGAGAGAGAGAGCAGGAGACCAAGAGAGAGAGGGAGAGACATAAGGAGACCAAGAGAGAGAGGGAGAGACATAGGGAGGAGAGACAGAGACAGGGAGAGACAGAGGGAGGAGAGCAAGAGAGAGTGAGACAGAGGGAGGAGAGCAAGAGATAGGAGGGAGGAGAGCAGGAGGAGAGCAAGAGGGAAGGAGAGACAGAGGAAAGGAAAGCAAGAGAGAGAGGGAGGAGAGCAAGAGAGAGAGGGAGAAACAGAGGAAAGGAAAGCAAGAGAGAGAGAGCAGGAGACCAAGAGAGAGAGGGAGAGACATAAGGAGACCAAGAGAGAGAGGGAGAGACAGAGGGAAAGAAAGCAAGAGAGAGAGAGAGAGAGAGAGAGAGAGACAAAGGGAGGAGAGCAAGAGGGAGGGAGAGACAGAGGAAAGGAAAGCAAGAGAGAGAGAGGGAGGAGAGCAAGAGAGAGAGGGAGAGACAGAGGAAAGGAAAGCAAGAGAGAGAGAGAGAGAGAGCAAGAGAGAGAGAGGGAGGAGAGCAAGAGAGAGAGGGAGAAACAGAGGGAGGAGAGCAGGAGGAGACCAAGAGAGAGAGGGAGAGACAGAGGGAAGGAAAGCAAGAGAGAGAGAGAGACAGAGGGAGGAGAGCAAGAGGGAGGGAGAGACAGAGGAAAGGAGAGCAAGAGAGAGAGAGGGAGGAGAGACAGAGGAAAGGAAAGCCAGAGAGAGGGAGAGACAGAGGAAAGGAAAGCAAGAGAGAGAGAGAGACAGAGGGAGGAGAGCAAGAGGGAGGGAGAGACAGAGGAAAGGAAAGCAAGAGAGAGGGAGAGACAGAGGGGTGCAAGAGTGAAAGGTGGAGAGAGAGGAGAGACAGAGAAGAAAAGAGTGATTCAACTGCCAGCATCTTCAAACAGTTCCATTGTGACTCCCACACAGCACCAGAGGGACAAGACATCAAAACCTACAGTTCACAGAAGGAGACACACACAGATGATACTGCCTAGTCCTCCACCTTCTAGGGAGCACAAAGGAATCAGGTCCAAAATAGACATAAAACATCCTTCTCCTCTGTGCCATACAACCTCCCCTCAGATAGAGCAAGCATCACGACAACACTCATCACTCTTTCTGTCCCCTCTCTCAAACAGTGGTGGAAAAAGTACCCAATTGTCATACTTGAGTAAAAGTAAAGATATCTTAATAGAAAATGACTCAAGTAAAAGTGAAAGTCACCCAGTAACGTACTACTTGAGTAAAAGTCTAAAAGTATTTCCAGTTGAAGTCGGAAGTTTACGTACACTTAGGTTGGAGTCATTAAAACTAGTTTTTCAACCAATCCACAAATGTCTTGTTAATAACCTCTAAGGGCTAGGTGGGACGTGACCGTCCCACTCTATTCAACAGCCAGTGGAACAGCGTGGCGCGAAATACAAATACCTCAAAAATGCAATCATTTCAATTTTTCAAACATACGACAATTTTACACCATTTTAAAGATAAGACTCTCGTTAATCTAACCACATTGTCCGATTTCAAAAAGGCTTTACAGCGAAAGCAAAACATTAAATTATGTTAGGAGACAGCCATTTTCCAGGCAAGCATATATGTCACAAAAACCTAAAACACAGCTAAATGAAGCACTAACCTTTGATGATCTTCATCAAATGACACTCCTAGGACATTATGTTATACAATACATGTATGTTTTGTTCAATCAAGTCCATATTTATATCCAAAAACAGCTTTTTACATTGGCGTGTAATGTTCAGAACATGCATTCCCACCAAAAACTTCTGGTGAATTTACTAAATTACTCATCATAAACATTGACAAAATACATAACAATTATTTTAAGAATTATAGATACAGAACTCCTTTATGCAATCGCTGTCAGATTTCAAAATAGCTTTTCGGCGAAAGCACATTTTGCAATATTCTGAGTACATAGCTTAGCCATCACGGCTAGCTATTTTGACACCCGCCAAGTTCGGGGCAACCTAAACTCAGAATTAGTATTACAAATATTGTATTACCTTTGCTGATCTTCGTCAGAATGCACGCCCAGGACTGCTACTTCCACAAGAAATGTTGTTTTTGTTCCAAATAATCCATAGTTATGTCCAAATACCTCCGTTTTGTTCGTGCGTTCAGGTCACTATCCAAAGGGTAACGCGCGAACGCATTTCGAGACAAAAAAATTCTAAATGTTCGATTACCGTACTTAGAAGCATGTCAAACGCTGTTTAAAATCCATTTTTATGGTATTTTTCGCGTAAAATAGCGATAATATTCCAACCGAACAATAGTGTATTCATTCAAAGAGGAAAAGAAAAACAGCGTGCTCGCGTGAATGCGCATATCCAATCTCTTTGTCACCAGGCAGACCACTGAGAAACTGAGCTACTATACTCTGCCCAGAGACAGAAGACGCCTCAATCCTGCTTTCTGAAGGCTTTAGAGAGCTAATGGAAGCCTTAGAAAGTGCAACGTAACCCCACAGATACTGTAGTTTCGATAGAGAATCAAAAGAAGAACTACAAATTCTCAGACAGGCCACTTCCTGCTTGGAATTTTCTCAGGTTTTTGCCTGTCATATGAGTTCTGTTATACTCACAGACACCATTCAAACAGTTTTAGAAACGTCAGAGTGTTTTCTATCCAAATCTACTAATAATATGCATATTCTCATTTCTGGGCAAGAGTAGTAACCAGTTTAAATCGAGTACATGTTTTATCCGGCCATGAAAATACTGCCCCCTAGCCCAGACAGGTTAAACAATTTATAGGCAATGCTACCAAATACTAATTGCATGTATGTAAACTTCTGACCCACTGGGAATGGGATGAAAGAAATAAAAGCTGAAATAAATAATTCTCTCTACTATTATTCTAACATTTCACATTCTTAAAATAAAGTGGTGATCCTAACTGACCTAAGACAGGGAATTGTTACTAGGATTAAATGTCAGGAATTGTGAAAAACTGAGTTTAAATTTATTTGGCTAAGGTGTATGTAAACTTCCAACTTCAACTGTAAGTATCAAAAGTCAACTGCTAAAATATACTTAAGTATCAAGTATCTAATTCCTTATATAAAACAAACCAGATGGAACATTTTGTATTTATTTTTACAGATAGCCAGGGGCTGTTTAGTGAGTCCTCCAGATCAGAGACAGTAGGGATGACCAGGAATGTTCTCTGCTTAGTGAGTCCTCCAGATCAGAGACAGTAGTGATGACCAGGGATGTTCTCTGCTTAGTGAGTCCTCCAGATCAGAGACAGTAGGGATGACCAGGGATGTTCTCTGCTTAGTGAGTCCTCCAGATCAGAGGCTGTAGGGATGACCAGGGATGTTCTCTGCTTAGTGAGTCCTCCAGATCAGAGACAGTAGGGATGACCAGGGATGTTCTCTGCTTAGTGAGTCCTCCAGATCAGAGACAGTAGGGATGACCAGGGATGTTCTCTGCTTAGTGAGTCCTCCAGATCAGAGACAGTAGGGATGACCAGGGATGTTCTCTGTTTAGTGAGTCCACCAGATCAGAGACAGTAGGGATGACCAGGGATGTTCTCTTGATAAGTGTGTGAATTTGACTAATTTTCTGTCCTAACACACAAAAGTAACAAGTACTTTTGGGTGTCGGGGAACATGTATGTACATGATTTTCTTGAGGAATGTAGTTGAGTAAAAGTTGTCAAAAATATAAATAGTAAAGTAAAGTACAGATACATAAAAAAGTATTTTTACTTAAGTACTTTTCACCGCTGCTCTCAAAGACCATAAGTACTCTCCTATCCTCACTCCCTGTATTCCCCCCCACCCCGATCAACATAGCTCTAAGTGTAGTTTTTAAAATACTATAATTGTATTAGGAAGTTAAGAAGTGAAACTAACTTCCTTTCTCTGCAGTTCTCCTATCCCTGCTAAGAAACTCCCAGCTGAGCTGCCAATTTACTCTGAATCTCCTCTCCATTCACAACCTCCCGAGTGCTACCTCATGACATATTTCAGTTTATGTGTGTGTGTGTGGTGTGTGTGTGTGTGTGTGTGTGTGTGTGTGTGTGTGTGTGTGTGTGTGTGTGTGTGTGTGTGTGTGTGTGTGTGTGTGTGTGTGTGTGTGTGTAGGTAGGACCCAATTAACAGAGGAAGTAGAGGCATATCCAGCTGACATGGCCAGAGATAGGAGTGGGGTTATTCTATTCTCAGATGAATTCACACTGAGAATACAGTACTGTACTGTCTCTACCTATTAGGGTCTTCATTTGAAAACCAAAAGGGGTAAAAGGGGAAGAGGAGAAGTTGGGAAAGTGTGTTGTGAAGACATAAAGAAATGTCTTGAGAGTGCAACATAGCAAGAAGAAGAGAAAGAAATGGATAAAAGGAGTATACCCGAGGAGAGCAGAGCTGAGATTACAAGGGCATTAGCCAAATGAAGACAGGGAGAGAAAAATAGAGAGAAAAACCAGGGACTTAATGAGACGGGGCTCTAGAGAGATGAAGAGAATGAATGGAAATACCAGAGGAGAGCAGAGGCGGGGTTGTGAGCTGCAGTGAAGGCTCACGGGAGGCTGGTGGCACGACCCTTGATGGCCAGAACCCGTCGAGGTAGACAGGGGGTCAAACCCGGGACATAGCTCCATAACTTCACCCTGCAGTCACTGAGGTAGCAGGTGAGGAGGGGGGAGGAGAAGGAGAGGTGAGGAAGGGAAGAAGGGAAGGGATGGGAAGAAGGGAAGGGAAGAAGGGAAGGGAAGAAGGGACGAGAAGGGAAGAAGGGAAGGGAAGAAGGGAAGAGAAGAAGGGAAGAGAAGGGAAGATGGGAAGGGAAGAAGGGAAGGAAAGAAGGGAAGGGTAGGGAACAATGGAACAAGGGAAGAGAAGAAGGGAAGAGAAGAAGGGAAGAGAAGAGAAGAGAAGAGAAGAGAAGAGAAGAGAAGAGAAGAGAAGAGAAGAGAAGAGAAGAGAAGAGAAGAGAAGAGAAGAGAAGAGAAGAAATCAAGAAGGGGAAAGAGAGGAGGAGGGAGGAGAGGGAAGAGAGGACAGGTTAAAGCAGGTTAGTACAAGATGAAGATGAGTTCAGTAAAGGAGTACTCAGTCAGATGGTTTGGTGAGAGTGGTAAGCTTGAAAGGTATTAGATGTAAGTACAGGAAGGACATAGCCTGTTGGGGGTACAGGGAGGACAGAGCCTGTTGGGGGTACAGGGAGGACAGAGCCTGTTGGGGATACAGGGAGGACAGAGCCTGTTGGGGGTACAGGGAGGACAGAGCCTGTTGGTGGTACAGTGAGGACAGAGCCTGTTGGTGGTACAGTGAGGACAGAGCCTGTTGGGGGTACAGGGAGGACAAAGCCTGTTGGGGGTACAGGGAGGACAGAGCCTGTTGGTGGTACAGGGAGGACAGAGGCTGTTGGGGGTACAGGGAGGACAGAGCCTGTTGGGGGTACAGGGAGGACAGAGCCTGTTGGGGGTACAGGGAGGACAGAGCCTGTTGGGGGTACAGGGAGGACAGAGGCTGTTAGGGGTACAGGGAGGACAGAGGCTGTTGACGCATACAGGGAGGACAGAGCCTGTTGGGGGTACAGGGAGGACAGAGGTTGTTGGGGGTATAGGGAGGACAGAGGCTGTTGGGGGTACAGGGAGGACAGAGGCTGTTGGGGTTATAGAGAGGACAGAGGTTGTTGGGGGTACAGGGAGGACAGAGGCTGTTGGGGGTACAGGGAGGACAGAGGCTGTTGGGGGTACAGGGAGGACAGAGGCTGTTGGGGGTACAGGGAGGACAGAGGCTGTTGGGGTTACAGGGAGGACAGAGGTTGTTGGGGGTACAGGGAGGACAGAGGTTGTTGGGGGTACAGGGAGGACAGAGGCTGTTGGGGGTACAGGGAGGACAGAGGCTGTTGGGGTTACAGGGAGGACAGAGGTTGTTGGGGTTACAGGGAGGACAGAGGCTGTTGGGGTTACAGGGAGGACAGAGGTTGTTGGGGGTACAGGGAGGACAGAGGTTGTTGGGGTTACAGGGAGGACAGAGGTTGTTGGGGGTACAGTATGAAGCAGGCCCTTTGCACACCCTCTGACTGAAACACAGCAGCAGGATGTTGCCATCTCAGCTTCTCAGTAGTCTTCCATACAGTACAGGCCACTCAGACACACTGAACATGCTGATGAGAGGACTGGTCGCAGGCATCAGCTAAGTTCTACGAAGCCTGGTCAGTAACTGTCTGGGGATGACTGGTTCCAAAAACATGTATTGTTGAGACGGGGGCAAATCATGCATTTTACAACAACAAAGAGCATTTTCTCATTGGATAGTCATCGTAGTATCTTCTCAGAAAAGGCCAAGGACAACATATACTGTATAACCTAACCCTCCCAATGTATTTGATTTGGTTTTATACAGCAGTACTGTGCATCCAAGACAATCCAAGACAATCCCCATTCTATGATTCTATCCTATGTAGTAATGCCATGTCTGGATGTAGTGGGAAATAACCTCAGGGAAAGTCTGGTTAGAACAACAACATCATCATCAACAACAACAGACTGTTTATTGCAATACTAATGTGGTACCTGGAAGCGGTGAAGATGTGTCGTGAGTTGGTGCAGATGGCGTTGATAGGGCTCTCGTGACCCCTGACCTCTCCTATGGGGGTGAAGTTGTCAACGTTCCACACCTTCAGCATGCCCCCCCGACACGCACTCAGCAGCATGGGCCGACCTGGAACATACGCCAGCGCACACACCCAGTCCTTATGGGCGTTGGGGATTTGCTGAGGACAGACAGGAGAGAGGAAGGAGAAGCTTCTGTTTAGTGTACTTGTATTGGGGGAAAGGATTTATAAAAGGATTTATAAAGGTTTTCAAACAAAAAGACACAAACAAGCATTGGGGATTTGCTGAGGACAGGAGAGAGAGTTTTCATTCAGTGGATTTTTTTTTCCTACGTGTTTTCCAAATTGGTAGTTACAGTCTTGTCCCATCGCTGCAACTCCCCTACGGACTCGGGAGAGGCGAAAGTCAAGAGCTACACGTCCTCTGAAACACGAGCCTCCAAGCCGCACTGCTCACTTAATCCGGAAGCCCGCCGCACCAATATGTCAGAGGAAACACTGTCCATCTGGTGACCGAAGTCAGCTTGCAGGCACACGGCCCGCCACAAGGAGTCGCTAGAGCATGATGGGACAAGGAAATCTGTGCCGGCCAAACCCTACCCTAACCCGGAAGACACTGGGCCAATTGTGCGCCGCCTCACGGTCCGGCCGACTGTGACAAAGCCTGGGATCGAACCCGAGTCTGTAGTGACGCCTCAAGCACTGCGATGCAGTGCCTTAGACCATTCACAGGACTTTTATTGGGAAAAGGGAAACACATAGACGTTACAATAATCTGTTAGGAAGATAATAGAATTATCCAACTAGTCGTTGACTTGATAAAAGAGCCTGGATATGATATCACATTCACTCTTATCCAGAGCAACTTACAGCAAGGAGTGGATACGTTTGTACTTTGTCCCATACTGGTCCCCGGTGGGAATCAAACCCACCACCACGGTGACGTTGCAGGCACCATGCTGTACCAGCTGAGCCACACAGGACCCCATTCAACATGCTATGATACTAATCTGACAACAACAACAAACGTGGTCTACCTGTGACTCACATAGCATCACTGAAACACCCAGACAGAGGTATGATATGATGACTGTGTTTCTGTCCACAACCTTCTACCCATAGACAATCTAATGTAAGTAAAAATATCATTTCTACAGGAGTTTACTATGTGTATTTGACAGGACTAAGATTATTAGACATTAAAGATTCTCTAAAAGGGATCACAGCAGTACTGGTGACAGAAACACACACACACCTGCACACAATCTCTCTCTCTCTCTCTCTCTCTCTCTCTCTCTCTCTCTCTCTCTCTCTCTCTCTCTCTCTCTCTCTCTCTCTCTCTCTCTCTCTCTCTCTCTCTCTCTCTCTCTCTCTCTCTCTCTCTCTCTCTCTCTCTCTCTCTCTCTCTCTCTCTCTCTCTCTCTCTCTCTCTCAAATTCAAGCTGCTTTATTGGCATGAAAAACATTGTGTTAATATTGCCAAAGCAACAATGTATACAATATACATTGTAATACAATTATAAACAAATAATTATATAAAATGGCAGTAAATAATAATACAAAATTAAATATAAAAATAATAACAATAAAATAGTAGTAAAATAATAGTAAAATAGTAGAATGTAATAAATATAAATATGAAATGAATCTATAACTAACTTATAACTAAATAACGGTCATCTTCACCATTACATCAGTACTACAACTACTATCATCATTACCACTACTACTACAACCACCATCACTAAACTGCTATCATTACCATTACTACCCATACCACTACTATTTGGAATGATAAACAACAATAATAATAGAAATAACAATAACAGTAATAACAATAATAGTAATAATAAGTAAGTTACTGCTTACTATGCAGATGTTATTATTCAGTGTCCCTCAGGCTATGGCAGGCAAATACATATTTGGCTGCAAGAGGAGCCATTGCTCCTTCGCCCATGAGTATTTTTAGTTTTTCCTCTGGGTTTAATAAGTTCAAATTTGGAATAAATGTAGTCATTTCTGTGAATAAGGAATCTCTTTGTGAGGAATATTTATCACAGTAAAGGAGAAAGTGCATCTCTGTCTCTACCTCCCCTGTCGTGCAGTGACCACGTACACGCTCCTCTTTGGGTAGCCATGTCTTTTTATGTCTGCCGGTTTCTATTGCCAATCGGTGGTGACTCAGCCTGTACTTGGTAAGGATCTGTCTCTGCTTCGTATCTCTGACAGAGTAGAGATAATCAGACAATTCATATTCTCTGTTTAGGGTCAGATAGCAATTTCGTCGGCTTTGGGATTTTGTTTCGTTTTTACAATGTTGTAAATATGAGTCCTTTGATTGGTTCATGATTTTGTTTATTTGAATTCTTTCTTTTGAAGCAGTGCTGGTGTCAGCTTGGTTGGTGAGGTCCAACACCAGCTGACTGAGAGGGCTCATTTCTGGGCTCAGCTCTTGGGTTTGGAGTGCTTTAAATTGCAGACTTGAATTTGGACTTGAATTTAGATGTAGCCAAAATTTTAATGATCTTTTCTGTATTTTCATTATTACTGGAAAGCGGCCCAATTCTGCCCTACATGCATTAGTTGGTTTATTTCTCTGGACTTGTAGGATTTTCCGACAGAATTCTGCATGTAGGGCTTCAATTGGATGTTTGTCCCACATTTTAAAGTCCAGTTTATTGAGTGGTCCCCAAACCTCACTTCCGTAAAGAGCTATTGGTAGGATTACACTGTCAAATATTTTGGTCCAAATTCTAATTGGGATGTTGATTTTGAATAATTTCATTTTTATTGCATACAATGCTCTGCGGGCTTTTTCTTTGAGTGCATTCACTGCCATATTAAAGTTTCCCGATGCAGATATGGTCAGACCAAGGTAGGTGTAATTTTGAGTGTGTTCAATGATGGTGTTGTTCAGGGTGAATTTATATTTGTGTTTCTGACATCTGGTTTTCTTTTGGAAAATCATGATTTTCGTTTTTTGGAAATTTACTGCCAGGGCCCAATTATGGCAATATTGCTCTAGAATATTAATGTTCTGTTGAAGCCCTTCTTTGGTTGGTGATAGAAGTACCAAGTCATCAGCATATAGCAGGTATTTCACCTCTGTGTCAAATAGTGTGAGTCCTGGGGCTGGAGAATGGTCCAACATGTCTGGTAATTCATTGATATAAATGTTGAAAAGGTTTGGACTCAAACTGCAGCCTTGTCTCACACCTCGACATTGTGAAAATAATTCTGTTCTTTGGTTTTTGATTTTTATTGCACATTTATTTTCTGTGTACATACATTGTATTAAGTCATACACCTTACCACCAAGCCCACTTTGGAGAATTTTGTAGAATAGCCCTTCATGCCAAATAGAATCAAATGCTTTTTTAAAGTCAATAAAGCAAGCAAAGATTTTGCCCTCTTTTTTGGTGGACGTGTTTATTAATTAGTGTGTGTAAGGTGTATATATGGTCAGTAGTGCGATGGTTAGGGAGAAAGCCAATTTGACATTTACTTATTACATTTTTTTCTTGAAGAAAGGTTTGAATTCTTGAATTCAAAATGCTACAGAAAACCTTTCCCAAGTTACTGTTTACGCAAATTCCCCTGTAATTATTGGGGTCTGATTTGTCTCCACTTTTGTGGATAGGGGAGATGAGCCCCTGGTTCAAGACATCAGGGAAGCAGCCAGAAGTTAAAACCATGTTGAACAATTTAAGCACAGCATTTTGCAACTCAAGTGTGCTGTTTTTCAGCATTTTATTTCTGATGTTGTCTAGACCACAAGCCTTCTTTGATTTAATAGATTTGAGCTTTTCATTTAGTTCTTGTTGGGTTAATGGGTAATCTAATGGATTTTGGTTGTTTTTAATGACTGATTCAAGGATGTTCAATTTTTCTTTAATTTCTAATTGGTTCTGTTGTAAGTCTTTTTGTGGGATGTTTTTGTATAGATTATCAAAATACGTTTTCCAAATTCCTACATCTTGTATGGCTAATTCCTGTGGCTTTGTTGTGCTTAAATTGTTCCACATGTCCCAGAACTGATTTTGGTCAATTGCGTTTTCAATTTCATCAAGTGTCTTGTTGGTATAATTCAATTTCTTGCGTTTCAGTGTTTGTTTATACTGTTTCAGAGTTTCAAAGTATTCATATCGTAGCTCTGGGTTGTTTTGCTGCTTATCTCTCTCTCTCTCTCTCTCTCTCTCTCTCTCTCTCTCTCTCTCTCTCTCTCTCTCTCTCTCTCTCTCTCTCTCTCTCTCTCTCTGTCTCTCTCTCTCTCTCTGTCTCTCTCTCTCTCTCTCTCTCTCTCTCTCTCTCTCTCTCTCTCTCTCTCTCTCTCTCTCTCTCTCTCTCTCTCTCTCTCTCTCTCTCTCTCTCTCTCTCTCTCTCTCTCTCTCTCTCTCTCTCTCTCTCTCTCTCTCTCTCTCTCTACCTGTGTGAGTTCTTGTTGCTCCAGGTCCCACTTCTTGATGCCGTTGTCTCGTGACGCGCTGAATAGCACGTCTCCCTGGATGGCTAGACACTCGATCCCGTCGTAGTGAGGAGGCTCAAAGTTATGGGATGGGCCTACATTCCCCAGCATGCCCTCTGCCACATCAAACACCTACCAGGAAGAGAAAAGTAAAGCAGTCAGAAAACATGAGCAACAACGAGCAGAGAAATTGTCCCCAATGGGAGTATATACCGTACAAGACTGTCTTCTGACAGGTGGAATCACTCCTACTCAACACTAGTTTCTTGATTGATGGAGCAGACATCATTTTATCTAAGGTACAGTAACAATCTATCTCATATGAGAATGGGAAGTACATAGTAAATGCTGTGCGACATCAGCATGATTCTGTCCCAGTACATAGTACCTTGACGTAGTGGTCCTTGGAGCCGGTGACCACCTGGTCTCTGCCCAGTACAGACTGACCTACAGTCAGACACATCACTGAACCAATGTGACCTGTCAGCTTCCCTAACGCCGTCATCCTAGTGGGGGGAGAGACAGAGAGAACGAGAGGTAGACAGAAAGATAGACATGAAAGAGATTGAGAGAGAGACAGCAAAAGAGAATGCAAGTGTGACTAAAAGGGTTAAGGTTTTTGTGTTTGCCTGTATGTGTGTTTGCCTGTATGTGTGTGTGTGTGTGTGTGTGTGTGTGTGTGTGTCTGTATATGTGTGTGTCTGTATATGTGTGTGTGTCTGTGTGTGTGTGTGTGTGTGTGTGTGTGTGTCTGTATATGTGTGTGTGTGTGTGTGTGTGTGTGTGTCTGTATGTATGTGTGTGTGTGTATGTGTGTGTGTGTGTGTCTGTATGTGTGTGTGTGTCTGTATGTGTGTGTGTGTCTGTATGTGTGTGTGTGTGTGTGTGTGTGTGTGTGTGTGTGTGTGTGTGTGTGTGTGTGTGTGTGTGTGTGTGTGTGTGTGTCTGTATGTGTCTGTATGTGTGTGTGTCTGTATGTGTGTGTGTCTGTATGTGTGTGTGTGTCTGTATGTGTGTGTGTGTGTGTGTCTGTGTATGTGTGTGTGTGTGTGTGTGTGTGTGTGTGTCTGTATATGTGTGTGTGTCTGTATGTGTGTGTGTCTGTATGTGTGTGTGTGTGTGTGTGTGTGTGTGTGTGTGTGTGTGTGTGTGTGTGTGTGTGTGTGTGTGTCTGTATGTGTGTGTGTCTGTGTGTGTGTGTGTGTGTGTCTGTATGTATGTGTGTGTGTGTATGTGTGTGTGTGTGTGTCTGTATGTGTGTGTGTGTCTGTATGTGTGTGTGTGTCTGTATGTGTGTGTGTGTGTGTGTGTGTGTGTGTGTGTGTGTGTGTGTGTGTGTGTGTGTGTGTGTGTGTGTGTGTGTGTGTGTGTGTGTGTCTGTATGTGTCTGTATGTGTGTGTGTCTGTATGTGTGTGTGTCTGTATGTGTGTGTGTGTCTGTATGTGTGTGTGTGTCTGTATGTGTGTGTGTGTGTGTGTGTGTGTGTGTGTCTGTATATGTGTGTGTGTCTGTATGTGTGTGTGTCTGTATGTGTGTGTGTGTGTGTGTGTGTGTGTGTGTGTGTGTGTGTGTGTGTGTGTGTGTGTGTGTGTGTGTGTGTGTGTGTGTGTGTGTGTGTGTGTCTGTATGTGTGTGTGTCTGTGTGTGTGTATGTGTGTGTGTCTGTATGTGTGTGTGTCTGTATGTGTGTGTGTGTGTGTCTGAAATGTGTGTTTCCCTGTATGTGTGTGTGTGTGTGTGTCTGTATGTGTGTGTGTCTGTATGTGTGTGTGTCTGTATATGTGTGTGTGTCTGTGTGTGTGTGTGTGTGTGTGTGTGTGTGTGTGTGTGTGTGTGTGTGTGTGTGTGTGTGTGTGTGTGTGTGTGTGTGTGTGTGTGTGTGTGTGTGTGTCTGTATGTGTGTGTGTCTGTATGTGTGTGTGTCTGTATGTGTGTGTGTCTGTATGTGTGTGTGTCTGTGTGTGTGTGTGTCTGTATGTGTGTGTGTGTGTCTGTACATGTGTGTGTGTCTGTACATGTGTGTGTGTCTGTATGTGTGTGTGTTACCTGTTGAGGTCCCAGGTGCGTACTGTGTTGCCAGCGGCAGCATAGAGGACAGAGCCAGAGGGGTTGAGGGCTATCTGATTCATCTGGTATTCCCCCTGTGCCACCGTGATGGTACGGGTGGTGGTGCCAGCACACGCATCCCCCGATATCACCTGGCCTGAAGACCTGGAGAGAGAGGGGGGCATTGAGATCAAAATAGAGCTCATTATCGAGCTCATTACGCTCAGTTGGTAGAGCGTGGTGTTGGTAGAGCGTGGTGTTGGTAGAGCGTGGTGTTGGTAGAGCGTGGTGTTGGTAGAGCGTGGTGTTGGTAGAGCGTGGTGTTGGTAGAGCGTGGTGTTGGTAGAGCGTGGTGTTGGTAGAGCGTGGTGTTGGTAGAGCGTGGTGTTGGTAGAGCATGGTGTTGGTAGAGCGTGGTGTTGGTAGAGCATGGTGTTTGCAACGCCAGGGTTGTGGGTTCGTTTCCCATGGGGGACCAGTACAGGAAAAAAAAAAAATTTTTTATGAAATTTATGAATTCACTACTGTAAGTCGCTCTGGATGAGAGCGTCTGCTAAATTTTATTGACTAAATGACTAAAATGTAAATGTAAATTATTGAGTTTGTTGTGTGTTGCTTTGGCAGAATAAGCTTGGTCATAATATCATGTTACCATTAAAACGTCCTGTCTAGCTGTCTGAATAATAATATCATGTTACCATTATAACGTCCTGTCTAGCTGTCTGAATAATAATATCATGTTACCATTATAACGTCCTGTCTAGCTGTCTGAATAATAATATCATGTTACCATTATAACGTCCTGTCTAGCTGTCTGAATAATAATATCATGTTACCATTAAAACATCCTGTCTAGCTGTCTGAATAATAATATCATGTTACCATTATAACGTCCTGTCTAGCTGTCTGAATAATAATATCATGTTACCATTAAAACGTCCTGTCTAGCTGTCTGAATAATAATATCATGTTACCATTAAAACGTCCTGTCTAGCTGTCTGAATAATAATATCATGTTACCATTAAAATGTCCTGTCTAGACCCCTGAATAATAATATCATGTTACCATTAAAACGTCCTGTCTAGCTGTCTGAATAATAATATCATGTTACCATTAAAACGTCCTGTCTAGCTGTCTGAATAATAATATCATGTTACCATTAAAACATCCTGTCTAGCTGTCTGAATAATAATATCATGTTACCATTAAAACGTCCTGTCTAGCTGTCTGAATAATAATATCATGTTACCATTAAAACATCCTGTCTAGCTGTCTGAATAATAATATCATGTTACCATTAAAACATCCTGTCTAGACCCCTGAATAATAATATCATGTTACCATTAAAATGTCCTGTCTAGCTGTCTGAATAATAATATCATGTTACCATTAAAACGTCCTGTCTAGCTGTCTGAATAATAATATCATGTTACCATTAAAACGTCCTGTCTAGCTGTCTGAATAATAATATCATGTTACCATTAAAACGTCCTGTCTAGCTGTCTGAATAATAATATCCTGTTACCATTAAAACATCCTGTCTAGCTGTCTGAATAATAATATCATGTTACCATTAAAACGTCCTGTCTAGCTGTCTGAATAATAATATCATGTTACCATTAAAATGTCCTGTCTAGCTGTCTGAATAATAATATCATGTTACCATTAAAACGTCCTGTCTAGCTGTCTGAATAATAATATCCTGTTACCATTAAAACATCCTGTCTAGCTGTCTGAATAATAATATCATGTTACCATTAAAACATCCTGTCTAGCTGTCTGAATAATAATATCATGTTACCATTAAAACGTCCTGTCTAGCTGTCTGAATAATAATATCATGTTACCATTAAAACGTCCTGTCTAGCTGTCTGAATAATAATATCATGTTACCATTATAACGTCCTGTCTAGCTGTCTGAATAATAATATCATGTTACCATTATAACGTCCTGTCTAGCTGTCTGAATAATAATATCATGTTACCATTAAAACGTCCTGTCTAGCTGTCTGAATGTGTGCATTTAACATCAAAGTAGTGAGCTCCCTTCCTAACAGTCAACACTTCCATTAGGCTATAACAGAGAGAGACTGATTGGTGGGTTAGCGTGGGTACGGCGAGCTGTGATTGGTGGAGAGAGACAGAGAGCCACTCACGTGAGGGTGCGGACACACTTGGCAGAGTCTCGTATGTCCCAGACCTTGATGTATGAGGT
>NC_138302.1:94713771-94716271 GCF_965601325.2 Salmo salar | reverse complement strand
ACAACACAACCAGAAGAGTAACAGTTATATAGGAACACAGTGCACTTCATTCAAATGACGATGGAGAACGAACAGCGGGGGTTCACAGCATCGAAGATAAGAAGCACAACTCAACAACAGCCGGCAGCAGCCAACTCAAACACAACAACAACACAACAACATCCTGTGACATCATATCTACATGCAGCATCTCCAGCAATCAAGAGTGTGCTTATTTGTGGCCCTCGCCCCTTCTGAGCCAATCCCAGTTCAGAGTTTGGTCCGAAGCAGAGGCTTCTGGGACAGATGGGTGAGTGAGTGAGTGAGTGAGTGGGGGGGGGGGGGGGACTGTCACATCAGACCCCCTCTGTCTGTGGCCTAGGGCCCAGTTCCAAACCCCCTCCCCCCTCTCCTCTGTCTGTGGCCTAGGGCCCAGTTCCAAACCCCCTCCCCCCTCTCCTCTGTCTGTGGCCTAGGGCCCAGTTCCAAACCCCCTCTCCTCTGTCTGTGGCCTAGGGCCCAGTTCCAAACCCCCTCTCCTTTGTCTGTGGCCTAGGGCCCAGTTCCAAACCCCCTCCCTCTTCTCCTCTGTCTGTGGCCTAGGGCCCAGTTCCAATCCAAATGGACTGAATGAGTGGTTGGATTGGAACCATGACGTTGTCTGGTCACACAGGATGGAGGTAAGGTGTGACAGGGCTAGTATATCGGCCTAATTCCAAATATTCCCTGTCGGTTTGGAATTGGGCACATGTGGTTTATGGATAAAAGGGTGTGGAAGGGAGGGGTGTCTTCTGAATTAATCTTATTGCTGGGGAGCAGTGGTGTAAAGTACTTAAGTAAAAATACTCTAAAGTACTACTTAAGTCGTTTTTGGGGTATCTGTACGTTACTTTAATATTGATATTTTTGACAACTTTTACATTTACTTCACTACATTCCTAAAGAAAATATATATTTTTTTACTCCATACATTTTCACTGACACACAAAGGTACTCGTTACATTTTGAATGCTTTGCGGGACAAGAAAATTGTCAAATTCACTCACTTATCAAGAGAACATCCCTGGTCATCACTACTGTCTCTGATCTGGTGGACTCACTAAACAGAGAACATCCCTGGTCATCCCTACTGTCTCTGATCTGGTGGACTCACTAAACAGAGAACATCCCTGGTCATCACTACTGTCTCTGATCTGGTGGACTCACTAAACAGAGAACATCCCTGGTCATCCCTACTGTCTCTGATCTGGAGGACTCACTAAACAGAGAACATCCCTGGTCATCACTACTGTCTCTGATCTGGTGGACTCACTAAACAGAGAACATCCCTGGTCATCCCTACTGTCTCTGATCTGGTGGACTCACTAAACAGAGAACATCCCTGGTCATCACTACTGTCTCTGATCTGGTGGACTCACTAAACAGAGAACATCCCTGGTCATCCCTACTGTCTCTGATCTGGAGGACTCACTAAACAGAGAACATCCCTGGTCATCACTACTGTCTCTGATCTGGAGGACTCACTAAACAGAGAACATCCCTGGTCATCCCTACTGTCTCTGATCTGGAGGACTCACTAAACAGAGAACATCCCTGGTCATCCCTACTGTCTCTGATCTGGAGGACTCACTAAACAGAGAACATCCCTGGTCATCCCTACTGTCTCTGATCTGGAGGACCCACTAAACAGAGAACATCCCTGGTCATCACTACTGTCTCTGATCTGGAGGACCCACTAAACAGAGAACATCCCTGGTCATCACTACTGTCTCTGATCTGGAGGACCCACTAAACAGAGAACATCCCTGGTCATCCCTACTGTCTCTGATCTGGAGGACTCACTAAACAGAGAACATCCCTGGTCATCCCTACTGTCTATGATCTAGAGGACTCACTAAACAGAGAACATCCCTGGTCATCCCTACTGTCTCTGATCTGGAGGACTCACTAAGCAGAGAACATCCCTGGTCATCCCTACTGTCTCTGATCTGGAGGACTCACTAAACAGAGAACATCCCTGGTCATCACTACTGTCTCTGATCTGGTGGACTCACTAAACATACATGCTTAATTTGTAAATGATGTCTGAGTGCTGGCGTGTGCCCCTGGCTTTCCATAAATTAAAAAAACAAGAAAATGGTGCCGTCTGGTTTGCTTAATATAAGGAATTTGAAAAGATTTATACTTTTACCTTTGATACTTCAGTATATTTAAAACCAAATGCTTTCAGACTTTTACTCAGGTAGTATTTTACTGGGTGACTTTCACTTTTACTTGAGTCATTTTCTATTAAGGTATCTTTACTTTTACACCAGAGGACAAGTTAGCCAATCGGCTCTGAAAGCGTGTTTCCATATCTATTCCCATTGGTTAGATAGTCGTGTGGACTCTGGTCAATCCCCCACTGTCTTTTTTAGCTCTCGTTCCAAGGAGACAACGGAGAGAGTGACAATCAAAGCCTTTCAAAACCATACTTTCTTATGACAGGGTCTTTACATCAGTTATTACATCACCACTTCCT
>NC_138302.1:94696271-94708771 GCF_965601325.2 Salmo salar | reverse complement strand
GAAGGAAGGGATACCTACAGTACAGTAAGGGATAAAACAGAAGTACACTTAAAGAGGCAGGGCTTACTGGGATTGGGGGTGGGGTTTCCCAAGAAACCAGGAAGTAAAGGAAGAGGAAGGGCAGGGAGAGGGATTTGGGTTATCAGCAGGAAGAAAGCAGTTGATTGGAGGACAGGGTTGTCAATCAGACTGGACATCACAGGAGAACCCACCCACTCTTAGTTAACTGTCTCTGTGGGAAAGATCTGTTCCGGTGTACCGCCTATTCCCTGAGTTGTAAGTAGGGAAAACACTGGCAAGTGTATGAAAAGTAGTGCACTATTAAGGGAATAGGCTGCCATTTGGCACATCCTCTAAATATTTTATTGCTCAGCAGTCACTGTAATGCCAATTTTAAATTCAGATTTCTGTAGGGAGCAAAGCTGTTAGAAGGCAGCAGAACAATATAACCTCCATAAATTCTGTATCTGCCTTTTAATACCGTATGAGGTTGATGGGGGCATGTTTATTAATGCCCAGTATACTGATTTGTGGGTGCAATGTGCATATGAAACCAGACCATATGTGTATATTTGGCTCTGGCTAAATATCTAGTATTCAGAAGCTGTTGTTACATTTCTCTGAGAATCTTTGAGCTGTTTTTGTAGAAACTACTACTGTAAATGTTTTGTTCCCAGCCCATAGGGATGTCGTTGTTTTGGGAGGTAGGAAAGGGAAAGGTGGATACCTAGTCAGTTGTACAACTGAATACCTTCAACTGAAATGTTTCTTCCGCATTTAACCCAACCCCTCTGAATCAGGGGGCTGCCATAATCGACGTCCATGTCTTCGGCGCCCGGGGAACAGTGGGTTACCTGCCTTGCTCAGGGGCAGAACGACAGATTTTTACCTTGTCAGCTCGGGGAGGACAGGAGTGTATGATTGAGGTGAGAGGACAGGAGTATATGATTGAGGTGGGAGGACAGGAGTGTATGATTGAGGTGAGAGGACAGGAGTGTATGATTGAGGTGAGAGGACAGGAGTGTATGATTGAGGTGAGAGGACAGGAGTGTATGATTGAGGTGGGAGGACAGGAGTGTATGATTGAGGTGAGAGGACAGGCGTGTATGATTGAGGTGAGAGGACAGGAGTGTATGATTGAGGTGAGAGGACAGGAGTGTATGATTGAGGTGAGAGGACAGGAGTGTATGATTGAGGTGAGAGGACAGGAGTGTATGATTGAGGTGAGAGGACAGGAGTGTATGATTGAGGTGAGAGGACAGGAGTGTATGATTGAGGTGAGAGGACAGGAGTGTATGATTGAGGTGAGAGGACAGGAGTGTATGATTGAGGTGAGAGGACAGGAGTGTATGATTGAGGTGAGAGGACAGGAGTGTATGATTGCACAGAGCAGCGGTCTGAGTTTTCTTTTCAGTGTCAGTTCTCAAAACTGAAAAAGTCCCAGAAAACATTTTCTTTCCAGTTTGTTCCAGATAGACAGTTTGAAGACAAAGAAATATGAAACGTGTAAAACACTTTGAAAAAATGTATTCTTATGATGAAGGCTAGAGGCCAAGAATTTGAACTGAAAATGCACCAAAGCAAAGTGAACACACACACACAGTGCGTAGAGAAACAATAACTTGGATTGATTGAAAGCATACTCACAGATAGATGTAAAAGTGTTGCAAAAACAATGTTGATGTGAAAATCATGTAAAACGACATAACGCATAAAAAAAGACCTGTCACTAAACCTCATAAGATAAACGCATCTAACAATTACCATGTAATGAAACACATTTCTGAAATACCCCCCAAACTATCTATTCCAATAACCCAGCCACCATCCTCAACTCAATGGCTACCAATGACACCATCCCCAAAGAGGAAGCCAGTTCCTCAGAGCTCAATTACCTAGTCCTGGTTTACATAATGACAATCCAGAGGCAACCTCAGGCAGCCCTAGCCCACCCTAGTACACAGTCACACACACACACACACACTTACTAACCACCACTTCCTACACCAATCAGAGGGTCAAAAAAAGGCCACAACCTATCAGGATTAATAAAGATTAGAAACTACACAAACAATTTAGAGAGGCTGTCAATTAACTGCTGCCATTTCCAGAGCTGAGAACTAGAATCGTTTAAGAAGAGGAATGAACACAAGAGGACACTGGGATTTCCTGTTCTGAGTGTTTAAGAAGAGGAATGAACACAAGAGGACACTGGAATTTCCTGTTCTGAGTGTTTAAGAAGAGGAATGAACACAAGAGGACACTGGGATTTCCTGTTCTGAGTGTTTAAGAAGAGGAATGAACACAAGAGGACACTGGGATTTCCTGTTCTGAGTGTTTAAGAAGAGGAATGAACACAAGAGGACACTGGGATTTCCTGTTCTGAGTGTTTAAGAAGAGGAATGAACACAAGAGGACACTGGGATTTCCTGTTCTGAGTGTTTAAGAAGAGGAATGAACACAAGAGGACACTGGTATTTCCTGTTCTGAGTGTTTAAGAAGAGGAATGAACACAAGAGGACACTGGGATTTCCTGTTCTGAGTGTTTAAGAAGAGGAATGAACACAAGAGGACACTGGGATTTCCTGTTCTGAGTGTTTAAGAAGAGGAATGAACACAAGAGGACACTGGGATTTCCTGTTCTGAGTGTTTAAGAAGAGGAATGAACACAAGAGGACACTGGGATTTCCTGTTCTGAGTGTTTAAGAAGAGGAATGAACACAAGAGGACACTGGGATTTCCTGTTCTGAGTGTTTAAGAAGAGGAATGAACACAAGAGGACACTGGGATTTCCTGTTCTGAGTGTTTAAGAAGAGGAATGAACACAAGAGGACACTGGGATTTCCTGTTCTGAGTGTTTAAGAAGAGGAATGAACACAAGAGGACACTGGGATTTCCTGTTCTGAGTGTTTAAGAAGAGGAATGAACACAAGAGGACACTGGGATTTCCTGTTCTGAGTGTTTAAGAAGAGGAATGAACACAAGAGGACACTGGGATTTCCTGTTCTGAGTGTTTAAGAAGAGGAATGAACACAAGAGGACACTGGGATTTCCTGTTCTGAGTGTTTAAGAAGAGGAATGAACACAAGAGGACACTGGGATTTCCTGTTATGAGGGCTTCTTTGCAACAGCCGTCTCAAGAATGTTTTTCCGGACTCCAACCCTTCATCAGCTGAACTGTTTTTAAAATATATTCTGTTAGCGAGCGCTGAAAGTATCTTTTCCATTGTTAATATGTTCCATTAAGAGCAGAGCCAGATTGTTGACGTGTATCTGTCTGGCAGCAGGACCTCTATTAGAGAATATCACCTAGAAGCCTGCAGCTGGACTGTCCATCCTAGGATGAAGGTGAATGGCTATCAATGCCAGGTAAATGAGACCCTGATCTCAATCTCAATCCATAGAACCATAGAACAACTCAGGAGGAGAACAATGAAAGAACCATAGAACAACTCAGGAGGAGAACAATGAAAGAACCATAGAACAACTCAGGAGGAGAACAATGAAAGAACCATAGGACAACAATGAAAGAACCATAGAACAACTCAAGAGGAAAACAATGAAAGAACCATAGAACAACTCAAGAGGAAAACAATGAAAGAACCATAGAACAACTCAGGAGGAAAACAATGAAAGAACCATAGAACAACTCAAGAGGAAAACAATGAAAGAACCATAGAACAACTCAGGAGGAAAACAATGAAAGAACCATAGAACAACTCAGGAGGAGAACAATGAAAGAACCATAGAACAACTCAAGAGGAAAACAATGAAAGAACCATAGAACAACTCAGGAGGAGAACAATGAAAGAACCATAGAACAACTCTGGAGGAGAACAATGAAAGAACCATAGAACAACTCTGGAGGAGAATGATGAAAGAACCATAGAACAACTCTGGAGGAGAATGATGAAAGAACCATAGAACAACTCAGCAGGAGAACAATGAAAGAACCATAGAACTACTCAGCAGGAGAACAATGAAAGAACCATAGAACAACTCAGCAGGAGAACAATGAAAGAACCATAGAACAACTCAGCAGGAGAACAATGAAAGAACCATAGAACAACTCAGCAGGAGAACAATGAAAGAACCATAGAACAACTCAGCAGGAGAACAATGAAAGAACCATAGAACAACTCAGCAGGAGAACAATGAAAGAACCATAGAACAACTCTGGAGGAGAACAATGAAAGAAAGGAAAGGACAGACAGGAAGTAAAGATCAGATTGATCAGATGAGGAAGATGATTGGCTGAGAAAACAAATAGCTTTGGAGGTTTTTCAAGGTTACAGTATGTGAGTGTGTGTGTGTGTGTGTGTGTGTGTGTGTGTCTGGTGTCTGTGTCTGTGTGTGTGTGTGTGTGTGTGTGTGTGTGTGTGTGCTGTGTGTGTGTGTGTGTGTGTGTGGTAGTGTGTGGGGTGTGTGTGTGTCGTGTGTGCGGGTGTGTGTGTGTGCGAGTGCGAGTGCGAGTGTGTGTGTGTGTGTGTGTGTGTGTGTGTGTGTGTGTGTGTGGTGTGTGTGTGTGTGTGTGTGTGTGTGTGTGTGTGTGTGTGTGTGTGTGTGTGTGTGTGTGTACTTACTTGTCCAGTGCAGAGCTCTGACTCTGGTTGCTGGTGAGCCTTGAGAAGACATTGCGGCCATTACGGGTTCTAAGAGGGGGGGAGGAGGGGGGAGTGAATCCATCAGCATTTCTGAGAGAGAGTGATAGGGGAGAGGTGGAGGGGGGGTGGTGTGGAGAGATGCGGGATATTATGAGAACAGCTGACTTTTCGGGAGTTAAGTTTGTGTCTCATATTGAATGATTGATTGGTTGATTAATGGATTGATTGAAGTCAAGTCAGATTTATTTGAAGTACATTTCACATAGATCATTAAACAGGAATAACACAAAGCAGGAAGACAGGGTAAAGGGAATGTGGAGATTCAACAAAACAACGCATTAGTGATTAGTGGGAAGACAGTTAGCTACCTGGAAGACTGGCCTCGGTCATAAGACTTCCTCCTTGTTAGAGGGGAGGTGTCACCACCGCGAGACTGTCTGGGACTGAGAGAGAGTTTATTACTGTTGTTTATTATCTACTTCACTTGCTTTGGCAATGGTAACATATATTTCCCATGTCGATAATGCCCCTGAAATTGAAATTAAATTGAATTGAGAGTGAGTGAGTGAGTGAGTGAGTGAGTGAGTGAGTGAGTGAGTGAGTGAGTGAGTGAGTGAGTGAGTGAGTGAGTGAGTGAGGTGAGTGAGTGAGGGGGTGAGAGAGAGTAAGAGAGAGAGCGAGAGAGAGTGAGAGAGAGAGAGAAAAAGACAGAGAGAGAGAGAGATAATATGAGATAATACACATAATATGACATTTGTAATGTCTTTATTCCGTTGGAACTTCTGTGAGTATAATGTTTACTGTTCATTTTATTGTTTGTTTCACTTTTGTATATTATCTACCTCACTTGATTCGGCAATGTTAACATATTTTTTTTTTACATTTTTGTTCACCTTTATTTAACCAGGTAGGCTAGTTGAGAACAAGTGCTCATTTACAACTGCGACCTGGCCAAGATAAAGCAAAGCTGTGCGACACAAACAACAACACAGAGTTACACATGGAATAAACAAACATTCAGTCAATAACACAATAGAAAAAAATCTATATACAGTGTGTGCAAATGAGCTAAGATTAGGGAGGTAAGACAATAAATAGGCCGTAGTGGCGAAGTAATTACAATTTAGCAATTAAACACTGGAGTGATAGATGTGCAAGTAGAGATACTGGGGTGCAAAGGAGCAAAACAAAAAATAACAATATGGGGATGAGGTAGTTGGATGGGCTATTTACAGATGGGCTATGTACAGGTGCAGTGATCTGTGAGCTGCTCTGACAGCTGGTGCTTAAAGTTTGTGAGGGAGATATGAGTCTGCAGCTTCAGTGATTTTTGCAATTAGTTCCAGTCAATGGCAGCAGTGAACTGGAAGGAAAGGCGGCCAAAGGAAGAATAGGCTTTTGGGGGTGACCAGTGAAATATACCTGCTGGAGCGCGTGCTACAGGTGGGTGCTGCTATAGTGACCAGTGAGCTGAGATAAGGCGGGGCTTTACCTAGCAAAGACTTATAGATGACCTGGAGCCAGTGGGTTTGGTGACGAATATGAAACGAGGGCCAGCCGACGAGAGCATACAGGTCGCAGTGGTGGGTAGTATACGGGGCTTTGGTGACAAAACGGATGGCACTGTGATAGACTACATCAAATTTGCTGAGTAGAGTGTTGGACGCTATTTTATAAATGACATCGCCGAAGTCAAGGATCGTGAAACATATGTTTCCCATGCCAATAAAGCCCCTTGAATTGAATTCAAAGAGCGAGAGAGAATAAGCATTAGCATACAGTAGCAGATCGTTAGAATTAGCATGTAACACTGCCATGTAGTTACAGACATACATGTTCCCTAGATGGCTGACAGCAGGCGTTGTTCTGAAGCCACCGTCCCCCATATTGGTACTCCCCAGAAGTTACAGTGCGCCATAGCCTACAACTCACAAGGTGTGCCCCCTGACGGGCAGGTTGATGGTCCTGGACATCCGGTCTCTGAAGATAGGGAGGGTGAAGCTCAGGCCGCTCATACTGGTCCCGTTCTCCTGGATGTCTGTCAGGGAGGCCAGGGACTTAGTAATGTTCTTAGTAGAGGCGTCTAACACGGGACACAGGTACTCTGCTGACACCGCCTTCATCTGGGCTGACAGACGAGGCTCCGTCTGGGGGGAGGAGGGAGAATAATGAAGAAAAAGTCACAAGGTGTCTTTAATAAACTATACCTTGGGAGATTGTGGTATAATGATGTTGGAGTTCTGTCAAGGCAACTGTCACACAATTCCTCATGTGTACAAGACGCACCACCCACAACCGCAAGGCTCTCCAGAGGGGGGGTGCGGTCTGCACAACGCATCACCGGGGGGAAAACTACCTGCCCTCCAGGACACCTACACCACCCGATGTCACAGGAAGGCAAAAAAGATCATCAAGGACAGCAACCATCCCAGTCACTGCCTGGTCACCCCGCTATCATCCAGAAGGCGAGGTCAGTACAGGTGCATCAAAGCTGGAACCGAGAGACTGAAAAACAGCTTCTATCTCATGGCCATCAGACTGTTAAACAGCCATCACTAACACAGAGAGGCTGCTGTCTACATACAGACTTGAAATCATTGGCCACTTTAATAAATGGATCACTAGTCACTTTAAATAATGCCCCTTTAATAATGTTTACATATCCTACATTACTCATCTCATATGTATATACTGTATTTTATACCATCTATTGAATCTTGCCTATGCCGCTCGGCCATCGCTCATCCATATATTTATATGTACATATTCTTATTCCATCCCTTTAGATCTGTGTGTATTAGGTAGTTGTTGTGGAATTGTTAGATTACTTGTTATATATTGCTGCACTGTCGGAACTAGAAGCACAAGCATTTTTCTACACTCGCATTAACATCTGCTAACCATGTGTATGTGACCAATAACATTTGATTTGATTTGTGTAGAGGCTGCCATCTACAGGTATCTGATGGAACTATGACTCATGTGTAGAGGCTGCCATCTACAGGTATCTGATGAAACTATGACTCATGTGTAGAGGCTGCCATCTACAGGTATCTGATGGAACTATGACTCATGTGTAGAGGCTGCCATCTACAGGTATCTGATGGAACTACCACCCTATGACTCATGTGTAGAGGCTGCCATCTACAGGTATCTGATGAAACTATGACTCATGTGTAGAGGCTGCCATCTACAGGTATCTGATGTAACTATGACTCATGTGTAGAGGCTGCCATCTACAGGTATCTGATGGAACTATGACTCATGTGTAGAGGCTGCCATCTACAGGTATCTGATGGAACTATGACTCATGTGTAGAGGCTGCCATCTACAGGTATCTGATGGATCTACCACCCTATGACTCATGTGTAGAGGCTGCCATCTACAGGTATCTGATGGAACTATGACTCATGTGTAGAGGCTGCCATCTACAGGTATCTGATGGAACTATGACTCATGTGTAGAGGCTGCCATCTACAGGTATCTGATGGATCTACCACCCTATGACTCATGTGTAGAGGCTGCCATCTACAGGTATCTGATGGAACTATGACTCATGTGTAGAGGCTGCCATCTACAGGTATCTGATGGATCTACCACCCTATGACTCATGTGTAGAGGATGCCATCTACAGGTATCTGATGGAACTATGACTCATGTGTAGAGGCTGCCATCTACAGGTATCTGATGGAACTATGACTCATGTGTAGAGGCTACCATCTACAGGTATCTGATGGAACTATGACTCATGTGTAGAGGTTGCCATCTACAGGTATCTGATGGATCTACCACCCTATGACTCATGTGTAGAGGCTGCCATCTACAGGTATCTGATGGATCTACCACCCTATGACTCATGTGTAGAGGTTGCCATCTACAGGTATCTGATGGATCTACCACCCTATGACTCATGTGTAGAGGCTGCCATCTACAGGTATCTGATGGATCTACCACCCTATGACTCATGTGTAGAGGTTGCCATCTACAGGTATCTGATGGATCTACCACCCTATGACTCATGTGTAGAGGCTGCCATCTACAGGTATCTGATGGTACTATGACTCATGTGTAGAGGCTGCCATCTACAGGTATCTGATGGAACTATGACTCATGTGTAGAGGCTGCCATCTACAGGTATCTGATGGTACTATGACTCATGTGTAGAGGCTGCCATCTACAGGTATCTGATGGAACTATGACTCATGTGTAGAGGCTGCCATCTACAGGTATCTGATGAACCTACCACCCTATGACTCATGTGTAGAGGCTGCCATCTACAGGTATCTGATGGAACTATGACTCATGTGTAGAGGCTGCCATCTACAGGTATCTGATGAACCTACCACCCTATGACTCATGTGTAGAGGCTGCCATCTACAGGTATCTGATGGAACTATGACTCATGTGTAGAGGCTGCCATCTACAGGTATCTGATGGAACTATGACTCATGTGTAGAGGCTGCCATCTACAGGTATCTGATGGTACTATGACTCATGTGTAGAGGCTGCCATCTACAGGTATCTGATGGAACTATGACTCATGTGTAGAGGCTGCCATCTACAGGTATCTGATGAACCTACCACCCTATGACTCATGTGTAGAGGCTGCCATCTACAGGTATCTGATGGAACTATGACTCATGTGTAGAGGCTGCCATCTACAGGTATCTGATGAACCTACCACCCTATGACTCATGTGTAGAGGCTGCCATCTACAGGTATCTGATGGTACTATGACTCATGTGTAGAGGCTGCCATCTACAGGTATCTGATGGAACTATGACTCATGTGTAGAGGCTACCATCTACAGGTATCTGATGAAACTATGACTCATGTGTAGAGGCTGCCATCTACAGGTATCTGATGGAACTATGACTCATGTGTAGAGGCTGCCATCTACAGGTATCTGATGGTACTATGACTCATGTGTAGAGGCTGCCATCTACAGGTATCTGATGAACCTACCACCCTATGACTCATGTGTAGAGGCTGCCATCTACAGGTATCTGATGGAACTATGACTCATGTGTAGAGGCTGCCATCTACAGGTATCTGATGGAACTATGACTCATGTGTAGAGGCTGCCATCTACAGGTATCTGATGGAACTATGACTCATGTGTAGAGGCTGCCATCTACAGGTATCTGATGAAACTATGACTCATGTGTAGAGGCTGCCATCTACAGGTATCTGATGGAACTATGACTCATGTGTAGAGGCTGCCATCTACAGGTATCTGATGGAACTATGACTCATGTGTAGAGGTTGCCATCTACAGGTATCTGATGGATCTACCACCCTATGACTCATGTGTAGAGGCTGCCATCTACAGGTATCTGATGGAACTATGACTCATGTGTAGAGGCTGCCATCTACAGGTATCTGATGGAACTATGACTCATGTGTAGAGGCTGCCATCTACAGGTATCTGATGGAACTACCACCCTATGACTCATGTGTAGAGGCTGCCATCTACAGGTATCTGATGGATCTACCACCCTATGACTCATGTGTAGAGGCTGCCATCTACAGGTATCTGATGGAACTATGACTCATGTGTAGAGGCTGCCATCTACAGGTATCTGATGGAACTATGACTCATGTGTAGAGGATGCCATCTACAGGTATCTGATGAAACTATGACTCATGTGTAGAGGCTGCCATCTACAGGTATCTGATGGAACTACACATATCGGCTTTCACTGACGGATTTCAACAACCTCTACTCTGTTTAGTCAACAGAAAGTACTCAGATGTTTCATCAACAGAAAGTACTCAGATGTTTAGTCAACAGAAAGTACCCAGATGTTTCATCAACAGAAAGTACTCAGATGTTTAGTCAACAGAAAGTACTCAGATGTTTAGTCAACAGAAAGTACTCAGATGTTTAGTCAACAGAAAGTACTCAGATGTTTAGTCAACAGAAAGTACTCAGATGTTTTAACTGTATCGAGTGAGGGTTCCTCATAACAAACATGTCATACGAGCCAGTAACTTCCTAAACCAGTGAAATAAACTGAAGAAGAAAAGCTGATTTAACCTACGCCTGAAATCCTGCTACCACATGTTGACATACCTGGACCTTCATCTTGAAGTCATCCTGACTGGCTGAAGACTTCATCTGACACACACTGCAGAGAGAGAAAACAAAGAGACATAAACACACACTGCAGAGGGTCAGTGTGATGATGAGTGTGTGTCGTCACTGTGTGAAGGTCAGTGTGATGAGTGTTGTCACTGTGTGAAGGTCCAGTGTGATGATGAGTGTGTGTTGTCACTGTGTGAAGGTCAGTGTGATGATGAGTGTGTGTTGTCACTGTGTGAAGGTCAGTGTGATGATGAGTGTGTGTTGTCCCTGTGTGAAGGTCAGTGTGATGAGTGTGTGCTGTCACTGTGTGAAGGTCAGTGTGATGATGAGTGTGTGCTGTCACTGTGTGAAGGTCAGTGTGATGATGAGTGTGTGTTGTCACTGTGTGAAGGTCAGTGTGATGATGAGTGTGTGTTGTCACTGTGTGAAGGTCAGTGTGATGTCACTGTGTGAAGGTCAGTGTGATGATGAGTGTGTGTTGTCACTGTGTGAAGGTCAGTGTGATGATGAGTGTGTGTTGTCACTGTGTGAAGGTCAGTGTGATGATGAGTGTGTGTTGTCACTGTGTGAAGGTCAGTGTGATGAGTGTGTGTTGTCACTGTGTGAAGGTCAGTGTGATGATGAGTGTGTGTTGTCACTGTGTGAAGGTCAGTGTGATGATGAGTGTGTGTTGTCACTGTGTGAAGGTCAGTGTGATGATGAGTGTGTGTTGTCACTGTGTGAAGGTCAGTGTGATGTCACTGTGTGAAGGTCAGTGTGATGATGAGTGTGTGTTGTCACTGTGTGAAGGTCAGTGTGATGATGAGTGTGTGTTGTCACTGTGTGAAGGTCAGTGTGATGATGAGTGTTGTCACTGTGTGAAGGTCAGTGTGATGATGAGTGTGGGTTGTCACTGTGTGAAGGTCAGTGTGATGATGAGTGTGTGTTGTCACTGTGTGAAGGTCAGTGTGTTGTCACTGTGTGAAGGTCAGTGTGATGATGAGTGTGTGTTGTCACTGTGTGAAGGTCAGTGTGATGAGGGTGTGTTGTCACTGTGTGAAGGTCAGTGTGATGATGAGTGTGTGTTGTCACTGTGTGAAGGTCAGTGTCATGAGTGTGTGTTGTCACTGTGTGAAGGTCAGTGTGATGAGTGTGTGTTGTCACTGTGTGAAGGTCAGTGTGATGATGAGTGTGTGTTGTCACTGTGTGAAGATCAGTGTGATGATGAGTGTGTGTTGTCACTGTGTGAAGGTCAGTGTGATGATGAGTGTGTGTTGTCCCTGTGTGAAGGTCAGTGTGATGAGTGTTTGTTGTCCCTGTGTGAAGGTCAGGTGTGATGAGGGTGTGTCGTCACTGTGTGAAGGTCAGTGTGATGATGAGTGTGTGTTGTCACTGTGTGAAGGTCAGTGTGATGATGAGTGTGTGTTGTCCCTGTGTGCAGGTCAGTGGTGATGAGTGTGTGTTGTCACTGTGTGAAGGTCAGTGTGATGAGTGTGTGTTGTCCCTGTGTGAAGGTCAGTGTGATGATGAGTGTGTGTTGTCACTGTGTGAAGGTCAGTGTGATGTCACTGTGTGAAGGTCAGTGTGATGATGAGTGTGTGTTGTCACTGTGTGAAGGTCAGTGTGATGAGTGTGTGTTGTCACTGTGTGAAGGTCAGTGTGATGATGAGTGTGTGTTGTCACTGTGTGAAGGTCAGTGTGATGATGAGTGTGTGTTGTCACTGTGTGAAGGTCAGTGTGATGATGAGTGTGTGTTGTCACTGTGTGAAGGTCAGTGTGATGAGTGTGTGTTGTCACTGTGTGAAGGTCAGTGTGATGGGGTGGCGCAC
>NC_138302.1:94691271-94693771 GCF_965601325.2 Salmo salar | reverse complement strand
GTGTGTGTGTGTGTGTGTGTGTGTGTTCTTACCTTGGTTTCCTCTATCTGTATGAAGGTAGCTTGGCAGTCTGATAGGCTGTCATTGATATAGTCAATGTTTGCGTTCAGAACCTCAATGTCCTCGTTCATTTCCTGGACAAGGCGGTCCTCTGTGTCAGGCCCCTCCTCTTCCGCCATTAGCACCGCCCTCTTACGCAACAGTGCCTCCTGCTGCAAGGACAGCTCCTCACGCTTCTGTCTCACACACACACACACACACACACACACACACACACACACACACACACACACACACACACACACACACACACACACACACACACACACACACACACACACACACAGGAGAGAGAAACCCCACGTTAGCTATATCAACATGGCGATTGATTCAAGGAAGGGTTGAAGAAGAATGCCTTTTTTGACTATTTTAACTCGTCACTATGACAACCACTACAGACAGCCAAAATGAAGTCTGTAACACTTTACTTATAAACTGCAGGGTGTAACTGCCTCACAGTGAATTAAAAGTAGTGTTATAAGGACGAGGAAGTGTCACTAGAGGACAGTACCTTGATGAGTCGGTCCATGTCGGCCTCTACGTTAGTGATGGTCATCCTCTGCATGACGATGTCCAGGATCCTCCTCTCCAGTGTTTGCCACTTCTGACGGGCTGCCTTGGTGAAACTACTACTACCTCTCAGAACCCCCTTACCCTGCTGGGCACGATTCCTACTCCTACACAGAGAGAAACAGGAAGGACAATACAGATTAACTGTTAGTCCTAGAACACCCTGCTGGACACGATTCCTACTCCTACACAGAGAGAAACAGGAAGGACAATACAGATTAACTGTTAGTCCTAGAACAGCCTGCTGGACACGATTCCTACTCCTACACAGAGAGAAACAGGAAGGACAATACAGATTAACTGTTAATCCTAGAACACCCTGCTGGACACGATTCCTACTCCTACACAGAGAGAAACAGGAAGGACAATACAGATTAACTGTTAGTCCTAGAACACCCTGCTGGACACGATTCCTACTCCTACACAGAGAGAAACAGGAAGGACAATACAGATTAACTGTTAGTCCTAGAACAGCTCAATCATTCCTCTTTCTACTGCTGGGATAGGGGAGGAGAAGGAAGAGAATAGGAGAGAGAGAAAGAAAGAGATTTTGAGAGAAAGGGAGAGAGTTGGGGTAAGGGAGGGAGAGGAAGGGAGGGACGGAGACAAAGAAAGAAGAAGAAGAAGGAGATGGAGAGAATATCAGACTAAGAAAGTCACTTCTGTCAATTCGATTTGAAAATAATCCGATAAATGGTTTTGTAAAAGGCACTCCTCAAAATTGAATGAAACTTTATTGAATCTGACAATAGCCTTAGCTAAGTAAATGTCAACAGACTCATACCTCATCTGAATCTGACCTTCATATAGCTCAGACACACCCGTAGGATTGTCAAAGGTTTGCCTGCCGACAGTTTTTAGCACCTCTGAACAGAGTGTTGGCAGTTAATCTCTTTAGTGTTCACAGAGAAATACCTTTAACTCATCAGCCACTCAGCCTTGTTAAAATACTCCAAACCAGAAGGTGGCAGTAGCGTTGCTTGGCAAAGCATGTCTGTGTGTGTTGCTTTATGGTCCAGTAATCAATGTTAGCTAGCTAACTAGCTAGCTGTGATATTGTTGCTTTTGTTTGTTATGGAAAACCCTTGTTACTAGCCAAATAATGTTTACATATTTTGCATTACTTATCTCATATGTATATACTGTATTCTATCCTATTCTACTGTATCTTAGTCTATGCCGCTCTGACATTGCTCGCCCAAATATTGATATATTCTTAATTCCATTCCTTTACTTTAGATTTGTGTGTATTGTTGTGAAATTGTTAGATATTACTGTACTGTTAGAGCTAGAAACACAAGCATTTTGCTACACCTGATTTGACGGCCACAGCTAGTGAACTAGCTATAAAGAAATAAACTATTTGATTCACTCTCCATAATCGCATACAGCCCATAGATACAAGTTTAGCTAGCTGGCTAATGTTAGCTAATTTGTTAGCATTATTCGCTAGCTAGCTGTTGTACTAGCTAGGTAAAATCAAGACGCAAGGCGCACTTCACAGAGTAGGCGTTCCCTAGTCAAAATATGCAAATACATGCTCCAACAAACCAATAGAATCTCGCTACCTCGTGCTTGGCTCTGCCCACCTCCTTGCTTGTTCTGCCCACTATGATTCATTTGCTCCCATTGGAAACAACACGTTGTGGTCTATCTTGGGTAAGTTACACAAAAAGCCTTTTGGCAGCCAGCTACAGGCAGCTGCTGCATGGAAAGTAATCCATTGTGATTTAATTATAATGCTACGAGCTACAGTGGCCAGATAGCTAGCTTGGTAAAGCATTTAGTATTGTGTGCATTGTGCTGCACTTAACCACCCCGTCGTTTCATATGAAGTGTGTGTGACTGCCTTTCTCAGTTAGCAAGCTAA
>NC_138302.1:94673771-94686271 GCF_965601325.2 Salmo salar | reverse complement strand
GTCTCCACAATCACCCGACCTCAACCCAAGTGAGATGGTTTGGGATGAGTTGGAGTGAAGGAAAAGCATATGTGGAAACTCCTTCAAGACTGTTGGAAAAGCATTCCTCATGAAGCCGGTTAAGAGAAGACCAAGAGTGTGCAAATATGTCATCAAGGCAAAGGGTGGCTACTTTGAAGAATCTCAAATATAAAGTATATTTTGATTTGTTTAACACTTTTTTGGTTACTACATGATTCCATATGTGTTATTTCATAGTTTTTATGTCTTCACTATTATTCTACTATGTAGAAAATAGTAAAAATAAAGAAAAACCCTTGAATGAGTAGGTGTGTCCAAACTTTGGACTGGTACTGTATATAGTTGACATAATTCTCTGCCTCCTACCCGCTTCTCCTCCTTCTCTCCCTCTCCTTGTCCTCCCCTCTTCCATCCTCTTCTCTCCTTTCCCTTCTTCCTCCTCCTATCCCTCTCCTTGTACTCCCCTCTTCCTCTCCTCTCCTCTGCCTCCTCCTCTTCCTTACCTTGACTTTCTTCATATCGTTGACCTCCTGCTGTAGTTTCTTCAGCTCTCGTTCATAGCGTCCCTGGTTCTTCAGTAGCCTAGCATGTTCCTTCTGAGCCGCCTGTAGCTTCATCAGGTCTCTGTTCATCTCCTTTAGCCTCTTCTCATAATCTGACTTGATCCTGCTAGCCTTCTCCTCCGTGTAGTTCTCCATGGACACTAGAAAGGAGAGGACAGAGAGTGATGCTTATTAAAAGAGGTAGAGCTGAAACTGAGTACAGTACAGTATGAACAGGTTACCAAAAATATCAGGAAACACTTCAGTAAATGAGGGATACAAAGTATATTGAAAGCAGGTGATTCCACACAGATGTGGTTCCTGAGTTAAGAAATTAACATCTTACGGTCGTGTATAAAAATGACCAGGTGCCCATTATTTTTGCTACCATGGCTAGAAGAAGAGATCTCAGTGACTTTAAAAGAGGGGTCTCAAAGGAGCACAGGGGGTTTAAAGGGTGTGTGTGTGTGTGTGTGTGTGTGTGTGTGTGTGTGTGTGTGTGTGTGTGTGTGTGTGTGTGTGTGTGTGTGTGTGTGTCTCAGCCACCAGATCTCAACCCAATTGCACACTAATGGAAGATTCTGGAACAGCGCCTGAGACAGCGTTTTCCATCAACAAAACACCAAATGATGGAATTTCTGGTGGAAGAATGGTGTCTCATCTCTCCAATAGAGTTCCAGACACTTGTAGAATCTATGCCAAGGTGCACTGAAGCTGTTCTGGCGGCTCGTGGTGGCCCAACGCCCTATTAAGTCACTATGTTACTAATAAAGCACTGCTCTACCTTCTTAACAGCACTGTCAACAAGGCAGGTCCTACAGGCCTGGACTACTGTTCAGGTCAGGTGCAACAAAGTGGGACTTAGGAAAATTGCAATTGGTTCAGAACAGGGCAGCACGGCTGGTCCTTGGATGTACACAGAGAGCAAACATTAATAATATACATGTCAATCTCTCTCAAAGTAGAGGAGAGATTGACTTTATCACCACTTGGTTTAATGATAGGTGCTGACATGTTGAAAGCACCGAGCTGTCTGTTTAAACTACTGGCACACAGCTCAGACAACCAGGCATACCCCACAAGACATGGCACCAGAGCAGAACAGACTATGGGAGGTGCACAGTACTACATAGAGCCATGACTACATGGAACTTTATTCCACATCAAGTAACTCATGCAAGTACTAAAATTAGATTTAAAAACAAATTAAAAAAACACCGTATAGAACAGCGGGGACTGTGAAACAACACAAACATAGGTGCAGACACATTCACACACACACACGATAACATACGCACTATACACACACACGATAACATACGTACTACACACACACGATAACATACGTACTATACACACACACGATAACATACGCACTATACACACACACGATAACATACGCACTATACACACACACGATAACATACGTACTATACACACACACGATAACATACGCACTATACACACACACGATAACATACGTACTACACACACACGATAACATACGTACTATAAACACACACGATAACATACGCACTATACACACACACGATAACATACGCACTATACACACACACGATAACATACGCACTATACACACACACGATGACATACGCACTATACACACACACACGATAACATACGTACTATACACACACACGATAACATACGCACTATACACACACGATAACATACGTACTATACACACACACGATAACATACGCACTATACACACACACGATAACATACGCACTATACACACACACGATAACATACGCACTATACACACACACGATGACATACGCACTATACACACACACACGATAACATACGTACTATACACACACACACGATAACATACGTACTATACACACACACGATAACATACGCACTATACACACACGATAACATACGTACTATACACACACACGATAACATACGCACTATACACACACACGATAACATACGCACTATACACACACACGATAACATACGCACTATACACACACACGATGACATACGCACTATACACACACACGATAACATACGTACTATACAAACACACGATAACATACGTACTATACACACACACGATGACATACGCACTATACACACACACGATAACATACGCACTATACACACACACGATAACATACGCACTATACACACACACGATAACATACGCACTATACACACACACGATAACATACACACTATACACACACACGATAACATACGCACTATACACACACACGATGACATACGCACTATACACACACACACGATAACATACGTACTATACACACACACGATAACATACGCACTATACACACACACGATAACATATGTACTATACAAACACACGATAACATACGTACTATACACACACACGATGACATACGCACTATACACACACACGATAACATACGCACTATACACACACATGATAACATACGTACTATACACACACACGATAACATACGTACTATACACACACACGATAACATACGCACTATACACACACACGATAACATACGCACTATACACACACACGATAACATATGCACTATACACACACACGATAACATACGCACTATACACACACACGATAACATACGCACTATACACACACACGATAACATACGCACTATACACACACACGATAACATACGCACTATACACACACACGATAATATACGCACTATACACACACACGATAACATACGTACTATACACACACACGATAACATACGCACTATACACACACACGATAACATACGCACTATACACACGCACTATACACACACACAATAACATACGCACTATACACACACACGATAACATACGCACTATACACACACACGATAACATACACACTATACACACACACGATAACATACGCACTATACACACACACGATGACATACGTACTATACACACACACGATAACATACGTACTATACACACACACGATAACATACGCACTATACACACACACGATAACATACGCACTATACACACACACGATAATATACGCACTATACACACACACGATAACATACGTACTATACACACACACGATAACATACGTACTATACACACACACGATAACATACGCACTATACACACACACGATAACATACGCACTATACACACACACGATAACATACGCACTATACAAACACACGTACACATGGAGTTTGTGTTGTAGATATGTGGTAGTGGAGTAGGGGCCTGAGGACACACACTTAGTGTGTTATAGATATGTGGTAGTGGAGTAGGGGCCTGAGGGCACACACTTAGTGTGTTATAGATATGTGGTAGTGGAGTAGGGGCCTGAGGGCACACACTTAGTGTGTTGTAGATATGTGGTAGTGGAGTAGGGACCTGAGGGTACACAGTGTGTTGTAGATATGTGGTAGTGGAGTAGGGGCCTGAGGGCCCACACTTAGTGTGTTGTAGATATGTGGTAGTGGAGTAGGGGCCTGAGGACACACACTTGGTGTGTTGTGGATATGTGGTAGTGGAGTAGGGGCCTGAGGACACACACTTAGTGTGTTGTAGATATGTGGTAGTGGAGTAGGGGCCTGAGGGCCCACACTTAGTGTGTTGCAGATATGTAGTAGTGGAGTAGGGGCCTGAGGGCCCACACTTGGTGTGTTGTAGATATGTGGTAGTGGAGTAGGGGCCTGAGGACACACACTTGGTGTGTTGTAGATATGTGGTAGTGGAGTAGGGGCCTGAGGGCCCACACTTAGTGTGTTGAGAATTCTGTAATAAATGTTTTGTAATGTTTTTTTAAATCATATAACTGCCTTAATTTTGCTGGACCCCAGGAAGAGTAGCTGCTAGCGAATGGGGATCCATAATAAATACAAATGTTGGTGTTTCCTTTATTTTGGCATTTACCTGTATCTATGTTGTGCTACAGCTGTGTCTTCCACTACAACAAGACATCAATGAAGATCTCACATCCACGCTCACTGATGTTGGGCAGTATGTACAGTACATTCTGTGTGCCTACATTACCCATAACTCACTGAGGTTGTGTAGTACTCTGTCCTTCTCCATCTGAGTGTCTCTGTGACTGCGTGCCTACATTACCTATAACTCACTGAGGTTGTGTCGTACTCTGTCCTTCTCCATCTGAGTGTCTCTGTGACTTGGCTGCTGCCAAGTTTATACAAATTAGAAACATAACAAAACATTCACAGATTTCACAACACACTGTGTACCCTCAGGCCCCTACTCCACCACTACCACATATCTACAGTACTAAATCCATGTGTATGTGTGAGTATAGTGCATATGTTATCGTGTGTGTGTGTGTGTGTGTGTGTGTGTATGCATGTGTCACGACTTCCTCCGAAGTCGGTCGCTCTCCTTGTTCGGGCGACTTTCGGTGGTCGACGTCACCGGTCTTCTAGCCATCGCCGATCCACCTTTCATTTTCCATTTGTTTTGTCTTGTCTTCCCACACACCTGGTTTCAATTCCATCAATTACATGTTGTGTATTTAACCCTCTGTTCCCCCATGTCCTTGTCCGGTAAGGTTTTTTGTAAGTGCTTGTGTACGTTATGTCTGGTGTGCGTCGGGTTTTCTACCCATTTTTGATTGTTCTGTTTTCCGGTGGGTTTTTATTATTAAACTGCTCCGTTGGAAACACAGTTTTTGCTCTCCTGCGTCTGACTTCTCTGCCGCCAGTACGCACCCCTTACAGAATGTGTCTGTGCCTATGTTTGTGTTGCTTCACAGTCCCCGCTGTTTTATCTGTTTTTAAATCTACTGCTTGCATCAGTTACCTGATGTGGAATAGAGTTCCATGTAGTCATGGCTCTATGTAGTACTGTGCACCACCCATTGTCTATTCTGGAATTGGGGACTGTGAAGAGACCTCTGGTGGCATGTCTTGTGGGGTATGCATGGGTGTCTGAGCTGTGTGCCAGTAGTTTAGACAGACAGCTCGGTGCATTCAACATGTCAATACTTCTCACAAATACAAGTAGCGATACAGTCAATCTCTCCTCCACTTTGAGCGAGGAGAGAGTGACATGCATATTATTAATATTGGCTCTCTGTGTACATCCAAGGGCCAGCTGTGCTGCTCTGTTCTGAGCCAATTGTAATTTTCCAAAGTCCTTTTTTGTGGCACCTGACCACAATGACTGAACAGTAGTCAAGTTGTGACAAAACTAGGGCCTGTAGGACCTGCCTTGTTAATAGTGATTTTAAGAAGGCAAAGCAGCACTTTACTATGGACAGACTTCTCCCCATTTTAGCTACTACTGTATCAATATGTTTTGACCATGACAGTTTACAATCTAGGGTTACTCCAAGCAGTTTGGTCATCTCAACTTGCAACTTTAGTCATCACAATTTCCACATTATTTATTACAAGATTTAGTTGAGGTTTAGGGTTTAGTGAATGTTTTGTCCCAAATACAATGCTTTTAGTTTTATAAATATTTAGGGATAACTTAGTACTCTGTCCTTCTCCATCTGTGTGTCTCGGTGACTGTTTGCCTACATTACCCATAACTTACTGAGGTTGTATAGTACTCTGTCTCTCTCCAGCTGTGTGTGTCTGTGAATGTGTGCCTACATAGACTGTAAACTCTCCTTCCAGACTCATATCAAACATCTCCAATCCAAAATCAAATCTAGAATCGGCTTTCTATTTCGCAACAAAGCCTCCTTCACTCACGCCGCCAAACTTACCCTAGTAAAACTGACTATCCTACCGATCCTCGACTTCGGCGATGTCATCTACAAAATAGCTTCCAATACTCTACTCAGCAAAGTGGATGCAGTCTATCACAGTGTCATCCGTTTTGTTACCAAAGTGCCTTATACCGCCCACCACTGCGACCTGTATGCTCTAGTCGGCTGGCCCTCGCTACATATTCGTCGCCAGACCCACTGGCTCCAGGTCATCTACAAGTCTATGCTAGGTAAAGCTCCGCCTTATCTCAGCTCACTGGTCACGATAACAACACCCACCCGTAGCACGCGCTCCAGCAGGTATATCTCACTGGTCACCATAGCAGCACCCACTCGTAGCACGCGCTCCAGCAGGTATATCTCACTGGTCACCCCCAAAGCCAATTCCTCCTTTGGTCGTCTTTCCTTTCAGTTCTCTGCTGCCAATGACTGGAACGAATTGCAAAAATTGCTGAAGCTGGAGACTTATATTTCCCTCACTAACTTTAAACTTCAGCTATCTAAGCAGCTAACCGATCGCTGCAGCTGTACATAGCCCGTCTGTAAATAGCCCACCTTCTTTTTTTCTATTGTGTTATTGACTGTACGCTTGTTTATTCCATGTCTAACTCTGTGTTGTTGTTTGTGTCGCACTGCTTTGCTTCATCTTGGCCAGGTCGCAGTTGTAAATGAGAACTTGTTCTCAACTAGCCTACCTGGTTAAATAAAGGTGAAATAATATATATTTTTTTAAAACATTACCCATAACTCACTGAGATTGTGTAGTACTCTGTCTCTCTCCAGCTGTGTGTCTCTGATCTTGTTCTGCAGCAGGATGAGTTTCTCTTCATACTGTAGTTTGAGCTGCAGCAGTCTCTTCTGACTGTTCTCCAGCTCATCGATCAACTTCTGCTTGATCTCAATCTCACACGTCAGGTCTGCCAGATCCGCCTGGAAGTTAGCTGCAGGGGGTGAAAGGTCAGAGGGCACAGAGAGGTCAAGGGTCAAGAGGTGAAAGGTGAAAACTGTGGCTATCAGACAGACATGTTATAGTAGAGTGGGGCAGTTGGGGATTTCAGTTGCTACCTAGGAAATACTGTAGCATACAGCCAAACAGAGGACAATATGGCACTTTCATTAGGTTAATGATGAAACCTATTCAATGATTTGGAATTGGGTACATTTCTACCCCTCTTTGGGTAGTGTCATAGTTATCTTTCACTCACCTTTCTCATCAGAGTCAGAGTCTGAGTCCACCAGACTCTCATCACTGTCAAACTCATCTTCATCCTCCTCCTCCTCCTCCTCCTCGTCACACCCACTCTCCTCCTCCTGCAGAGGGGACATCCCGTCCTCTGTGTAGTTCTCTTCAGAGTCCATCTGTCTGTTCTGTCCGTCCTGTCCATTCTGCCCGTCCTGTCCGTCCTGTCCGTTCTCATGAGAGGGAAGCTTCACTTGTTTCTTCAACCCCTTCTCTTTCTCTGGGCTGTAAGTATAATATATGGCCAGGTGTCTGACTGGGACACACACAGAAGGCACCACTCATAACAGCTGAGGCCCAATAAGCAGCTTTAGTTATTTGCCCCATCACCATGTGAATCTATTACAAATATGGATGACCATGTATTAGACCTGTATGGGCCTCTGATTTGATTTGGGACTCAACCAATAATCACACATTTTGTTTTGGGACTGTTGCCAAGTGGATATGGAGAGCACAGTTATTAGCAGAGACCTCTCTCCCTCTCTCTCTCTCGTCTTCCCCTCTCTCCCTGATTAGAAGTGAATTAGCCTGTTTTAACCTGTCACTTTGTCCCTGCTCCTCTCTCTCATTACATGGCAGTAGTCAGAGTGAGTACCTCTCTCATTACATGGCAGTAGTCAGAGTGAGTACCTCTCTCATTACATGGCAGTAGTCAGAGTGAGTACCTCTCTCATTACATGGCAGTAGTCAGTGAGTACCTCTCTCATTACATGTCAGTAGTCAGAGTGAGTAACTCTCTCATTACATGGCAGTAGTCAGTGAGTACCTCCCTAATTACATGGCAGTAGTCAGTGAGTACCTCTCTCATTACATGGCAGTCGTCAGTGAGTACCTCCCTAATTTCATGGCAGTAGTCAGAGTGAGTACCTCTCTCATTACATGGCAGTAGTCAGTGAGTATCTCTCTCATTACATGTAAGTAGTCAGTGAGTACCTCTCTCATTACATGGCAGTCGTCAGTGAGTACCTCTCTCATTTCATGGCAGTAGTCAGAGTGAGTAACTCTCTCATATGGCAGTTGTCAGTGAGTACTTCTCTCATTACATGGCAGTAGTCAAAGTGAGTACCTCTCTCATTACATGGCAGTAGTCAAAGTGAGTACCTCTCTCATTACATGGCAGTAGTCAGACGGAGTACCTCTCTCATTACATGGCAGTAGTCAGAGTGAGTAACTCTCTCATTACATGGCAGTAGTCAGAGTGAGTACTTCCCTAATTACATGACAGTAGTCAGAGTGAGTACCTCCCTAATTACATGGCAGTAGTCAGAGTGAGTACCTCTCTCATTACATGGCAGTAGTCAGTGAGTACCTCTCTCATTACATGGCAGTAGTCAGTGAGTACCTCTCTCATTACATGGCAGTAGTCAGTGAGTGCCTCTCTCATTACATGACAGTAGTCAGTAAGTACCTCTCTCATCACATGGCAGTAGCCAGTGAGTACCTCTCTCATTAAAATGGCAGTAGTCAGTGAGTACCTCTCTCATTACATAGCATGTAGTCAGTGAGTACCTCTGTCATTACATGGCAGTAGTCAGTGAGTACCTCTCTAATTACATGGCAGTAGTCAGTGAGTACCTCTCTAATTACATGGCAGGAGTCAGTGAGTAAGAGCTGCTTGTCTCAGTTCCAACATCACCACTAGGGCTGTGGCGGTCACGACATTTCATCAGCCGGTGATTGTCAAGCAAATAACTGTCGGTCTCACGGTAATTGACCGTTAATTAACATAAAGACATTTAGCATCTCCTGGTTTCCACACACAGCCTACAAGCCACTGATGTTGACCTTTGGAACATCTACATTTTAAAAAGTCTAATAAATCCATGTAATATAGCCTACACCTTCACAATAAATCCATTATTTATTTTAGACAGGTCTAAAGAAGCATGATATGAAGAAAATGTAGTCTATTTCAGAAGAACAGAATAGCATATTCTGAGTTGTCCTCATGTTAGGCCCTGATCTGGCTAGGCCATATGGCTGTGGGCTACACTAGTTCATTTAGCAAACAAGATTTGGTTAGAATTCCGTGGCATTATTTTATATTATTTTATAGTATGAAGAATACAATTGAACAAAGCTGAATAAAATAGAAAGGATATTTTCTCCAAACGATTTGAGGGAGTGCGCACATGTGTGTAATCTGTGTTGAGTGGTTAATAAATAAATAGGTACTTCCTATATGCTTAATTTAAAGTTATTAATGTAACTTTAGTTGTTCTACAAACGTTGGGCTATATGTTTTGATGTTTAATACATTGTAACGCTGCATGATGAGACTAATGATGATTAGAAAAAAGTAGTTTGAAAGGTATGAGCTCTGTTTTGTTTTTTTACGCAGGTTGTACACACTACATCAGTCTCTCATTCACAATTTGACAAGCACTTGATAATGCCTAGAATTTTCACGGCGGCATTCCCTTTGTGTGGCCGTTATGCACCCTAAAAAAATCCATGCCTAATGCGGCCAGTGGCCGTTGTGCGCTTCTCCCTGAATGTTGCACGCTCCATCACGTGATCTGGTCGTTCTCACAGGCTACAAGTGAAGACAGACACATCGGGGATGCAACTGCGTGCGTCCTTATCCAATTCCGAGTTGCATATTAAAGATATTGGAAGCACTGTCCACATTTACTTTTCGTCGCCAACAATATGAGTAGGCATAACGAACAGCAAAAGCACTAGCCTATGTCAATCTACTATCCCCCATAGTAGAAAAGTCAACCTATTCTATTCTGTGTGAGAAATAAATATTCCAAACATAGTCTGGGACAGTTGTGGGATGTGATAGATCCCAAATTAATACAACCACTAACATCAAAAACCTTTTTTACGCGATGAGACTGACGCAACAGATCAGAACGTTTAGCTTAAAATGTGATAAACTATTAGGCTATTTCTTCACATTATAAACTTAGCAATGCGCACATGGCAGTAGGCTATAAGCGGTATGTTCCATTAGCGGGAAAACACCATTATCAAAAGTGACTTTCAAATACTATTATGCATGTAATACTTTTATTATAAAGGTGCATTTTTATGGTGAAAATGTTCTGCTCCAAACTTGATACTCACGTGCTGCTTATATATACCAGTTAGGCTCTACATCCCTTGTAAAGCAGATTAATGTGTTTCATTTTAAGAAGTTATTTGGCCACTTTAGTTGTGATACAAACCTTATTAAAACATATCAGCCTATGGACTAGGCTACATGAGGTGTGCGACTATGATTAGAAAAAGTAGCAAAAAAAAGGCATTGTTTCTTATGCTAGTCATCATTCACAAGTAATAGGCTAATATTGTCACCGATCAGACTATTCTTGATTTGATCTTGTCTTTACATATACAAAATATTATATGTCTGAAATTTGTTTTGATTTAGAATGGATCATTATCATGCACCTGTATCGAAACAGGGTCAGCAGGGGTAAAAATACATGTCATCTATGCACTTAAATAACGAATGGAGGACGCTTTTCCTGTGGTTCATTTTCATGCCAGCCAGGTAGGCTATACTCCTGTTGTAAAGATAAGCAGTGTGCTTAATTATAGGAAAGTTGAGAAATAAATATAGTAGGCCTAGCCATTAGAAAGCTGATCCTCCTATTTTTAGTAGAGGCCATCACTATTTTCTCACGTAATTGTATAGCCTATAGAAATGTTGCTCATGGGCTCACATGAAGTGTTTGATTAGATTTTACATTACATTTGCATTGATGTCAGAGAGATTAGAGGGACAATAGAGTGCTGAGTACCAGGCAGTTAGCAAGTTTGGTAGGTTACTAATGACCATCAGCAGCATCAGAGCTTGGAGAAGCCTAATTACTGTGACTAAAAGATCACGTGGAATTTGACTGCCTTCATGACTCTTGACCGCTGATGTGGTGGTAACACGGTCACCGCAACAGAACTAATCACTACCCTACACTACCATCCTGGCCCCATTCCAATCCCATTTACTATCTGAATAGAAATGGGATTAAGCCCAATCCTGTACCCTCTAATGCTGTCAACAGTAGTCTCCGCTCTTCTCTTCCCCCTCCCCTATTCTCGTCCTCTCACCTCATCCTCCTCTGTCTCCTCTCCTTCTTCTTCAGCCTCTCAATGTCCATTTTGGCTCGGCGAATCACGTCCGTCATCTCCGCCTCCATTGACAGGGAATGGGGAGAGGAGCCTAAGGGGTGTGGCCCGAGGGTGGAGCCATGGGAGGAGGAAGGGAACGGCGAGCGGGAGGAGAGACGAGTCACACTGCGACGAAGACACTCGTTCATCGCCTCACTCTCCAGAAGCTTGGATCTGAGAAGAGGGGAAGAGGGGAAGAGGAGGGTGGGGAGAAAAAGAGAGAGAGCAAGAGAACGATAAAGAGAGAGAGAGAGAGAGAAAGACATCGCCTCATGTTTCAGCATGATAATGCAAGGCCCAACGTCGCAAGGATCTGTACACAATTCCTGGATGCTGAAAATGTCCCAGTTCTTCCATGGCCTGCATACTCAGACATGTCACCCATTGAGCATGTTTGGGATGCTCTGAGTCCACGCGTACGACAGCGTGTTCCAGTTCCCGCCAATATCCAGAAACTTTGCGCAGCCATTGAAGAGGAGTGGAAGAACATTCCACAGGCCACAATCAGCAGCCTGATCAACTCTATGTGAAGGAGATGTGTTGTGCTGCATGAGGCAAATGGTGGTCACACCAGATACTGACTGGTGTTCTGATCCTACATTTTTTTAAAGATATTTGTTACCAACAGATAGATGCATATCTGTATTCCCAGTAATGTGAAATCAATAGATTAGGACCAAATTAATTTATTTCACTTGACTGATTTCCTTGAACTGTAACTCTGTAAAATATTTCAAATTGTTGCATGTTAAGTTTATATTTTTGTTCAGTGTAGAACAACAACAACAAAACTATGAACTGAAGTACAGTAACAGCAAAACAGAAACTCAGTGAATTGCTTTGCCCTTTG
>NC_138302.1:94581271-94661271 GCF_965601325.2 Salmo salar | reverse complement strand
TATGTCTGCTGCAGAGGGACAAGAGAGAGACGTGAGAAAGCACGTTTTGATCAGTCATGACAATAAAAGTGCTAAACTCAAAGTGTCTCCCTACTTAAAATGAAGATGGAGTGTCGGTGCAGGTACAGCTAACTAGTATTCTGATATGTAACTGGATCACTAGTCTGTCACCATGGAGATGGACCAAACCTAACATACTAAAACCAAACCTAAAATTTCAATAAGAATTTCTCTACGGCTGGCCATGCTTTCCTCTTGGCTACCCCAAGCCCGGCAAACAGCTACGCACCCCCCCGCAGCTACTTGCCGGAGCCACCCCAGCTTCTCCTTCACCCAAATCCAGATCGCAGATGTTCTGAAAGAGTTTCAAAACCTGGACCCGTACAAATCAGCTGGGCTAGACAATCTGGACTCTCTCTTTCTAAAACTATCTGCCGCCATTGTTGCAACCCCTATTACCAGCCTGTTCAACCTCTCTTTTGTATCGTCCGAGATCCCCAAAGATTGGAAAGCTGCAGCGGTCATCCCCCTCTTCAAAGGGGGTGACATTCTTGACCCAAACTTTTATAGACCTATATCCATCCTGCCCTGCCTTTCTAAAGTCTTCGAAAGTCAAGTTAATAAACAGATCACTGACCATTTCGAATGCCACCGTACCTTCTCCGCTGCGCAATCCGGTTTCCGAGCTGGTCATGGGTGCACCTCAGCCACGCTCAAGGTACTAAACGATATCACAACCGCCATCGATAAAAGACAGTACTGTGCAGCCGTCTTCATCAACCTGGCCAAGGCTTTCGACTCTGTCAATCACCGTATTCTTATCGGCAGACTCAATAGCCTTGGTTTCTCAAAATGACGGCCTCGTCTGGTTCACCAACTACTTCGCAGACAGAGTTCAGTGTGTCAAATCGGAGGGCCTGTTGTCCGGACCTCTGGCAGTCTCTATGGGGGTACCACAGGGTTCAATTCTCGGGCCGACTCTATTCTCTATATATATCAACGATGTCGCTCTTGCTGCAGGTGATTCCCTGATCCACCTCTACGCAGACGACACCATTCTGTATACATCTGGCCCTTCTCTGGACATTATGTTAACCTCTCTAGGGTATGTGGGATGAAATCATCCCACCTACTCAACAGCAAGTGGAATCCCATGGCGCGTTATTCAAATACCTTAGAAATGCTATTACTTCAATTTCTCAAACATATGACTATTTTACACCATTTTAAAGACAAGACTCTCGTTAATCTAACCACACTGTCCGATTTCAAAAAGGCTTTACAATGAAAGCAAAACATTAGATTATGTCAGCAGAGTACTGTCGTGTCTTTGGCTATGCCGGATTAAGTGATATGACATGCTAACTTATAAAATGATTTCTCTGTAATTAATATTACCTGATTAAACTAATCATGTAAATGTAATTAACTAGAAAGTCGGGGCACCACGGAAGAACGTTTATAGAGCCGTTATCTTCCGAATAAACTCTTAAAATACTTTGTAATATTTTACATCGAAAGCAGTCAATATTAAGCCTTGTTTTATTTTCAGCCTCATAATGAAAGTTGTAAATTCTTGGTTATCTTCACGAACCCTGGCTAACAAGTTGAATCAGCAATACAAAATTGGGTTTAATTATTTATTTACTAAATACCTAACTAATCACACAGAATTACAAATACACAGAATACAATGATGTCATACAGAAAACGTCCTGGTGGACGGAGCCGACATGACGGCTGGTTACACAAAGGAAAGGGGGTTGGGCTTGAATGAAAGAGCGGGAAGATTTAGGAACACAGAAACAGCAGCTATGCTATCGTAAATACATTATCTTATGCATTCTAAATTACCGCCCATTTGGAAAAGGAAAATGCAATAAATATTTACTCTGAGCTGCGCTTCGGTAGATTGGTCGTAGATGCTGGCCGGGTTGGCCAACAGACCTTCCTGTCCTCGCAAGAATGTCTCTGGTGGTAAATTGGATACGTGGTGGTATCTTCGTCCGTCTGTTAGACTGGATCCGTCGTCCGTCCTTTCCTAGCCCACGTTACAGCGGCCGCTGCTAACTCAACGGCTAGGAAGTAGCACTTCTGTAGTGAATAAGCTCAAAGTTCATACCAGTTCATACCAGAGCTCACGCCGAGGTTGGCTTAGTTCTGTACTTGACATGTGTGTCCTTCTAACGTAGAGGCTGCAGACCTCCCGTACTGGAACCAACGTGGTTATCTTTTCGTCAAAGGCTTATATAGTGGAGAGGGGGAGGGAGGTGTTTCATCGTTTATAACCCCTGTCTCTTCACAGGGTTGGGCCACTGATCGAGCAGGGCACTTTCCTTATGAAAACCCAATTCTCTCGTTCGGAAGCTAAAATTACATTTCATCTCCTAACAAACATTTTCAATATCAAACATTTCAATTGCATAACAATTCCATGTGACTCTGATAACTAGAGGGCGTATACTTTCTCAGGTACAGTTTGTCGTCCTGTCATCAATCATAATGTCTCAGATGACAACTGAAATGAAATCCATACTCATTACGTTATCAAGCATATTTCCAACTGGTTTTATTAACAAAATATGTGGTACCTTTCCCCATTTGTTTGATGATCCCAGACTCTCTATATTTAACACAGGCTATTCAAGTCCTTCAGTAGATTCAGAGAGGGGAAGGGAGAAAGGTATTTATGGGGGGGGTCATAAACCTTACCCACAGGCCAACGTCATGACAGTACCCAGCCAGAAATAATCAGACACCCATTTTTCAAGCTAGCATTTAATGTCACATAAACCCAAACCACAGCTAAATGCAGCACTAACCTTTGATGATCTTCATCAGATGACACTCCTAGGACATTATGTTATACAATACATGCATGTTTTGTTCAATCAAGTTCATATTTATATAAAAAAAAACAGCTTTTTACATTAGCATGTGACGTTCAGAACTAGCATACCCACCGCAATCTTCCGGTGAATTTACTAAATTACTCACGATAAACGTTCACAAAAAACATAACAATTATTTTAAGAATTATAGATACAGAACTCCTTTATGCAATCGCTATGTCCGATTTTAAAATAGCTTTTCGGCAAAAGCACATTTTGCAATATTCTGAGTAGATAGCTCGCCATCACGGGCTAGCTAATTTGACACCCACCAAGTTTGGCCCTCACCAAACTCCGATTTACTATTAGAAAAATTTGATTATCTTTGCTGTTCTTCGTCAGAATGCACTCCCAGGACTTCTACTTCAATAACAAATGTTGGTTTGGTTCAAAATAATCCATAGTTATGTTCAAATATCCTCTGTTTTGTTCGTGCGTTCAAGACACTATCCGAAGGGTGACGAAGGGTTATGCGCCCGAATGGGTTTCGTTACAAAAAAATTCGAAATATTCCATTGCCGTACTTCGAAGCATGTCAACCTCTGTTTAAAATACATTTTTATGCCATTTTTCTCGTAAAAAAGCGATAATATTCCGACCGGGAAACCCTGTTTTCGTTCAAAGACGAGAAAATAAAAACATGGTGTCGCCTCGTGCACGCGCCTCCAGTCTCATTGTTCTCTGATCGACCACTATCCAAATGCGCTACTGTTTTTCAGCCAGGGGCTCCAAAGGCATCATTCAGCGTTTTGCCGCCTTCTGAGAGCCTAGGAAGTGTCACGTTACTGCAGAGATCCTCAGTTTTCAATAAAGAGAGTGTAGAAGCCCAAGAAATGGTCAGAGAGGGCACTTCCTGTAAGGAATCTTCTCAGGTTTTTGCCTGCCATATGAGTTCTGTTATACTCACAGACACCATTCAAACAGTTTTAGAAACTTTAGGGTGTTTTCTATCCAAAGCCAATAATTATATGCATATTCTAGTTTCTGGGCAGTAGTAATAACCAGATTAAATCGGGTACGTTTTTTATCCGGCCGTGCAAATACTGCCCCCTATCCCCAACAGGTTAACCTGTTAGGGCTAGGGGGCAGCATTGACACGGCTGGATAAAAAACATACCCGATTTAATCTGGTTACCACTCCTACTCAGTAACTAGAATATGCATATACTTATTACATATGGATAGAAAACACCCTAAATTTTCTAAAACTGTTTGAATGGTGTCTGTGAGTATAACAGAACTCAAATGGCAGGTCAAAACCTGAGAGATTCCTTTACAGGAAGTGGCCTGTCTGACCATTTCTGGAACTTCTTTGCCATCTCTATCATTTACTAAGGATCTCTGCTCTAACGTGACACTTCCCACGTCTTCCATAGGCTCTCATAGCCCGGGAAAAAAGAGAATGTCGTCATTCCAGCCCCAGGCTGAAACACATTATCGCCTTTCTCAAGTGGCCCATCAAGAGACACTAGCTTATGCGCGTGACCCCGACCGCCCCCGCCTTTGGGATTTTTTCCTCTGTTTGCCGAAAAGGAGATTCCCTGTCGGAATATTATCGCTTTTCTACGAGAAAAATGACGTAAAAATTGATTTTAAACAGCGGTTGACATGCTTCGACGTACGGCAATGGAATACTTTGAATTTTATTGTCAGGAATTGCGCCAAGCGCGCGACACTTCTTTACTATTTCGGATAGTGTCTGGAACGCACGAACAAAACGCCGCTATTCGGATATAACGATGGATTATTTTGGACCAAACCAACATTTGTTATTGAAGTAGACGTCCTGGGTGTGCATTCTGACGAAGACAACAAAAGGTAATGACATTTTTATAATAGTAAATATGATTATGGTGAGTGCTAAACTTGCCGGGTGTCTAAATAGCGAGCCCGTGATGCCTGGGCTATGTACTTAGAATATTGCAAAATGTGCTTTCACCAAAAAGCTATTTTAAAATCGGACATATCGAGTGCATAGAGGAGGTCTGTATCTATAATTCTTAAAATAATTGTTATGCTTTTTGTGAACGTTTATCGTGAGTAATTTAGTAAAATGTTAGCGAATTCCCCGTAAGTTTGCGGGGGGTATGCTAGTTCTGAACGTCACATGCTAATGTAAAAAGCTGGTTTTTGATATAAATATGAACTTGATTGAACAAAACATGCATGTATTGTATAACATAATGTCCTAGGGTTGTCATCTGATGAAGATCATCAAAGGTGAGTGCTGCATTTAGCTGTCTTCTGGGTTTTGGTGACATTATATGCTGGCTTGAAAAATGGGTGTCTGATTATTTCTGGCTTGGTACTCTGCTGACATAATCTAATGTTTTGCTTTCGTTGTAAAGCCTTTTTGAAATCGGACAGTGTGGTTAGATTAACGAGAGTCTTATCTTTAAATGGCTGTAAAATAGTCATATGTTTGAGAAATTGAAGTAATATGATTTTGAAGATTTTGAAAATCGCGCCACAGGCTGGCAGTGGCTGTTACGTAGGTGGGACGAATTCGTCCCGCCGGTCCCATAGAGGTTAACTAACCTCCAAACAAGCTTCAATGCCATTCAACACGCCTTCCATGGCCTCCAACTGCCCTTAAATACAAGTAAAACTAAATGCATGCTCTTCAACCGTTTGCTGCCCGCAACCGCCCGCCCGGCTAGCATCACTACTCTGGACGGTTCTGACTTAGAATATGTGAACAACTACAAATACCTAGGTGTCTGGCTAGACTATAAACTCTCCTTCCAGACTTACATCAAACATCTCCAATCCAAAATCAAATCTAGAATCGGCTTTCTATTTCGCAACAAATCCTCCTTCACTCACGCCGCAAAACTTACCCTAGTAAAACGTGGACAACTACAAATACCTAGGTGTCTGGCTAGACTGTAAACTCTCCTTCCAGACTCATAACAAACATCTCCAATCCAAAATCAAATCTAGAATCGGCTTTCTATTTCGCATCAAATCCTCCTTCACTCACGCCGCAAAACTTACCCTAGTAAAACTGATCCTCGACTTTGGCGATGTCATCTACAAAATAGCTTCCAATACTCTACTCAGCAAATTGGATGTAGTCTATCACAGTGCCATCCGTTTTGTTACCAAAGCGCCTTACCAAAGCGCCCACCACAGCGACCTGTATGCTCTAGTTGGCTGGCCCTCGCTACATATTCGTCGCCAGACCCACTGGCTCCAGGTCATCTATAAGTCGATGCTTGGTAAAGCTCTGCCTTATCTCAGCTCACTGGTCACAATAACAACACCCACCCGTAGCACGCGCTCCAGCAGGTATATCTCACCGGTCATCCCCAAAGCCAACACCTACTTTGGCCGCCTTTCCTTCCATTTCTCTGCTGCCATTGACTGGAACGAATTGAACAAAATCGCTGAAGCTGGAGACTTACATTTCCCTCACTAACTTTAAACATCAGCTATCTGAGCAGCTAACCGATCGCTGCAGCTGTACATAGTCCATCTGTAAATAGCCCACCCAATCTACCTACCTACCTCATCCTCATATTGTTTTTATTAACTTTGCTGCTCTTTTGCACACCAGTATCACTACTTACACACCATCATCTGCTCATCATCATCTGCTCATCTATCAGTCCAGTGTTAATCTGCTAAATTGTAATTACTTTGCTACTATGGCCTATTTATTGCCTTACCTCCTCATGCCATTTGCACACACTGTATATAGACTTTCTTTTTTTTCTATTGTGTTATTGACTCTACGGTTGTTTATTTCATGTGTAACTCTGTGTTGTTGTTTCTGTCGCACTGTTTTGCTTTATGCATTCCAAGATGGCGTAGCAGTCAGACGTATTTGTCCTGTCGTGTCCCTTGTATATATCTTTTTACATCTTTTTCTTCTCATTTCTTTTAAAAAATAATCCTAAACCTCAACTTCTAAATACTCTTCTGCAACCCGCCTCACCCAGTGTGGCGTGGATCTGTTATTTTTTTGTAAAGTATTTCTATTTACTTCGGATCTGGAATCCCTCAACTGAAGCTAGCCAGCTAACTACCTACCAGCTATCAGTCAGCAAACCTTTGCTAGCGGTCATCAGCTAAACTTTAGCTCGGAAAGCTCTCACCAGTTCGAACAACGTGACTCAAACCAGAGCATAACGGACCTATTATTATTTTTATATTTTTTCCCCCATATCCCCGGATTCCTACCGCAAACTCTGAACATTTTCATCTGGATCTTCGCAACTAGCTAACTAGCGTTTCCATCCCGGAGCAAGCACCAATTAGCCTGAAGCTAGCCCGGCCAGGGCTCCTGTGCTACCACCGAAGCCCACTCCTGGGCTACAATATCCGGACCCCTTCTACTGCCGGTACGGGGCACGGAACCCCGCCGATCCTCTACGACTGGAATACCGACATAATCTGCCCGAGGAATCCAACAGGCCCCTCAGGCGCGACTTCCGCTGAAGGCCCATTCTGCTAACCGCGGCCTACTAGCTACCTAGAGCTACTTGGAACCCTACTAATTCCACGACTGGTCTATCGACCTCACCACACGAAGAGGCAAAAACAGACTTACCCCCATCGCGACATCCCCCAACTTGCTAGCCCCGGTCTGTTAACTGCTAGCTTGCTTGTCCCGGTCTGCTAACTGCTAGCTTGCCTGCCCCGGTCTGCTAACTGCTAGCTCCGGTCTGCCAACTGCTTGCTTGCTAACCCAGTCTGCTAACTGCTAGCTTGCCAGCCCCGGTCTGCTAACTGCTAGCTTGTTTAGCCCTGGCCTACTAACTGTTAGCTTGTTAGCATCGGCCTGCTAACTGTCTGAATCGCCGTGTCCCCAGTCAGCCCAACCACTCACTGGACCCATATGTTCACTTGGCAACACATGCCTCTCTCTAATATCAATATGCCTTGTCCATTACTGTCCTGGTTAGTGATTACTGTCTTATTTCACTGTAGAGCCTCTAGCTACATATGCGATGACATCACCTGGTTTAAACGTCTCTAGAGACTATATCTCTCTCATCATTACTCAATGCCTAGGTTTACCTCCAATGTACTCACATCCTACCTTACCTTTGTCTGTACACTATGCCTTGAATCTATGCTATCGTGCCCAGAAACCTGCTCCTTTTACTCTCTGTTCCGAACGTGCTAGACGGCCAGTTCGTATAGCTTTTAGCCGTACCCTTATCCTACTTCTCCTCTGAACCTCTGGTGATGTGGAGGTTAATCCAGGTCCTGCAGTGCCTAGCTCCACTCCCACTCCCCAGGTGCTCTCATTTGTTGACTTCTGTAACCGTAAAAGGCCTACCCGGATTTCTTAGCCGTGTCTGAATCCTGGCTTAGGAAAACCACCAAAAACCCTGAAATCTCCATCGCTAACTATAACATTTTCCGCCAAGATAGAACTGCCAAAGGGGGTGGTGTTGCAATCTACTGCAAAGATAGCCTGCAGAGTTCTGTATTACAATCCAAGTCTGTACCCAAACAATTCGAGCTTTTACTTCTAAAAATTAACCTTTCCAGAAACAAGTCTCTCACTGTTGCCCCTTGCTATAGACCTCCCTCTGCCCCCAGCTGTGCCCTCGACACCATATGTGAATTGATTGCCCCCCATCTATCTTCTGAGCTCGTGCTACTAGGTGACCTAAACTGGGACATACTTAACACCCCGGCCATCCTACAATCTAAGCTTGATGCCCTCAATCTCACACAAATTATCAATGAACCTACCAGGTACAACCCCACATCCGTAAACACGGGCACCCTCATAGATGTCATCCTAACTAACTCGCCCTCCAAATACACCTCTGCTGTTTTCAGTCAAGATCTCAGCGATCACTGCCTCATTGCCTGCATCCGTAATGGGTCTGCGACCAAACGACCACCCCTCATCACTGTCAAACGCTCCCTAAAACACTTCTGCGAGCAGGCCTTTCTAATCGACCTGGCCAGGGTATCCTGGAATGACATTGACCTCATCCCGTCAGTAGATGATGCCTGGCTATTCTTTAAAAGTGCCTTCCTCACCGTCTTAAATAAGCATGCCCCACTCAAAAACTGTAGAACTAGGAATAGATATAGTCCTTGGTTCACTCCAGACCTGTCTGCCCTTGACCAGCACAAAAACATCCTGTGGCATTCTGCATTAGCATCGAGTGATATGCAACTTTTCAGGGAAGTTAGGAACAAATATACACAGGCAGTTAGAAAAGCTAAGGCTAGCTTTTTCAAACAGAAATGTGCATCCTGTAGTAAAGGCAATTTCAAAAAAGCCTTCGACTCAATTTGGCATGATGGCCTGCTATACAAATGAATGGAAAGCAAGCTGGTCCTGGGGCTCTGTTCACAAACACAAACAGACCCCACAAAGCCCCAGGACAGCAACAAAATCATGACCCAACCAAATCATGAGAAAACAAAAAGATAATTCTTTCCAATGTGTCAAGTAATTAACAACAAAAAAACCAGAGCAAACTAGGATGCTATTTGGCCCTAAACAGAGTGTACACAGTGGCAGAATACCTGACCACTGTGGCTGACCCAAAATTAAGGAAAGCTTTGACTATGTACAGACTCAGTGAGCATAGCCTTGCTATTGAGAAAGGCCATTGTAGGCAGACCTGGCTCTCAAGAGAAGACAGGCTATGTGCACACTGCCCACAAAATGAGGTGGAAACGGAGCTGCACTTCCTAACCTCCTGCCAAATGTATGACCATATTAGAGACACATATTTCCCTCAGATTACACAGATCCACAAAGAATTCGAAAACAAACCTGATTTTACATAATATGACATTTTACATGTATTTTGGAACTTCTGAGTGTAATGTTTACTGTTCATTTTTATCCCCCACTACTTCCTCTCCTCTCCTCTTCCCCTCCCCCTCCTCCCCCACTACTCCCTCTCCTCTTCTCCTCTCCCTCGCAATCTCTTCTCTTCTTTCCTCTCTCTCTCTCTCTCTCTCTCTCTCTCTTCTCCTCCGCCTCCTACTCCAATCTCCCTTTCTCCCTCCGGGGCCAGTAAAAACAGATTAGTAGGTCAAAAGGGATGGGTGGAAGGGAGGAGGAGCGGAAAGGTGGAGGGGTGGAAGAGTGGAGGGGTGGAAGAGTGTAGGGGATGGAAGGAAGGAGGGGAGGGAGGGAATAGGCCTTACATTATGCTAACACAAGTAAACTGGACAATCTCTTTAAGTCAATATCAGTCTGTGTACACTGGTATATTAGGTCAGCATTGGTGTTGAATCACCTGCTAATGCACTACACTCTTAGAAAAATAGGTGCTATCTAGAACCTAAAAAGGTTATTTGGCTGTCCCCATAGGAGAACCCTTTTTGGTTCCAGGTAAAACCCTTTCCACAGAGGGTTCTACATGGAACCCAGAAGAGTTCTACCTGGAACCAAAAGGGGTTCTCCTATGGGGACAGTCAAATAACCATTTTGGAACACTTTTTTCTGAGTGTAGCTTCTATTGTCAACCTGTTAACACTGAATAATCATGAAGACAGGGGTGGTCAAACGACCAGAACAAAAACATCATGTGGCGGACTGCAATAGCATCGAAAAGTCCCCGCGATCTGCGGGGAAGTCAGGAACCAATACACGCAGTCAGTCAGGAAAGCAAAGGCTAGCTTTTTCAAGCAGAAATTTGCATCCTGTAGCTCTAACTCCAAAAAGATATTGGGACACTGTAAAGTCCATGGAGAACAAGAGCACCTCCTCCAAGCTGCCCACTGCACTGAGGCTAGGTAACACGGTCACCACCGATAAATCCATGATAATCGAAAATTTCAATAAGCATTTCTCAACGTCTGGCCATGCCTTCCTCCTGGCTACTCCAACCCCGGCCAACCGCTCCGCACCCCCCGCAGCTACTTGCCGGAGCCTCCCCAGCTTCTCCTTCACCCAAATCCAGATAGCAGATGTTCTGAAAGAGCTGCAAAATCTGGACCCGTACAAATCAGCTGGGCTAGACAATCTGGACCCTCTCTTTCTAAAACTATCCGCCGCCATTGTTGCAACCCCTATTACCAGCCTGTTCAACCTCTCTTTCGTATCGTCCGAGATCCCTAAAGATTGGAAAGCTGCAGCGGTCATCCCCCTCTTCAAATGGGGTGACACCCTAGACCCAAACTGTTATAGACCTATTTCCATCCTGCCCTGCCTATCTAAAGTCTTCGAAAGCCAAGTTAATAAACAGATCACTGACCATTTCGAATCCCACCGTACCTTCTCCGCTGTGCAATCCAGTTTCCGAGCCGTTCACGAGTGCACCTCAGCCACGCTCAAAGTACTAAACTATATCATAACCGCCATCGACAAAAGACAGTACTGTGCAGCCGTCTTCATCGACCTGGCCAAGGCTTTCGACTCTGTCAATCACCGTATTCTTATCGGCAGACTCAATAGCCTTGGTTTTTCTAATGACTGCCTCGCCTGGTTCACCAACTACTTTGCAGACAGAGTTCAGTGTGGCAAATCGGAGGGCATGTTGTCCGGACCTCTGGAAGTCTCTATGGGGGTACCACAGGGTTCAATTCTTGGGCCAACTCTTTTCTCTGTATATATCAATGATGTCGCTCTTGCTGCGGCAAGTCCCTGATCCACCTCTACGCAGACGACACCATTCTGTATACTTCTGGCCCTTCCTTGGACACTGTGCTAACAAAGCCTCCTTCACTCACGCCGCCAAATGTACCCTAGTAAAACTGACTATCCTACCGATCCTCGACTTCAAAAAGGCTTTCGCTGTAAAGCCTTGTTGAAATCGGACAATGTGGTTACATTAAGGAGAAGTGTATCTTTAAAATGGTGAAAAATAGTCGTATGTTTGAGAAATAAAAATTATTCGATTTTTGATGTTTTGTATTTCGCGCCCTGCTGTTCCATTGGATGTTCCATTGGATGTCCGCTAGCGGAACGCCTGTCCTCAACAGTTAAGGAGCGCAGTTAGGCGGCTCATGTTTCGGCTAGGGCGCATGGCTCCACCTTCACCTCTCCCGAACCCGTTGGGGAGTTCCAGCGATCAGACAAGATCAAAAATTGAGAGAGACACCCCTCCTACTCACACAGTCCCACACAACACATTCAATCAGCCAGGCAGAACTGCGTGTGAGTGTGAGAGAGAGAGAGAGAGAGAGAGAGAGAAAGAGAGAGAAAGAGAGAGAAAGAGGGAGAGAGAGAGAAAGAGGGGGAGAGAGAGAACCAGAGAGGGAGAGAGAGAGGGAGAGGGAGAAAGAGAGAGAGGGAGGGAGAGAGAGAGGGGGATAGAGAGCGGGAGAGAGAGAGAGAGAGAGAGAGGCGATAGGGAGAGAGAGAGAGAGAGGGAGGGAGAGAACCAGAGAGGGGAGAGAGAGAGAGAGAGAGAGAAGAGAGAGAGAGCTAGCGAGAGGGAGGGGGAGAGAGAGAGCGATAGGGAGAGAGAGAGAGAGAGGGAGGGAGAGAGAGGGAGAGAGACAGAGAGGAGAGAGAGAGAGAGAGAGAGAGAGAGAGGAGAGAGAGAGAGAGAGAGAGAGAGGGAGGTGTGATGCCTGTCATCCACACTAACACAGACTGATAAATCCAGTGTGTGTTTGGGCATTGTGCCCGTTCACGACAATAAGTGCCAGTTTATAGTCTACTCTCTGTAGTGAGTGTCTCCTGTGTCTCCTATAACCCAGACCTATGGGCTCCATCAGACAGTCTGATAGCAGCAATACATCAACACAGAGTCAAGTAATACCAATGTACCACATTGACCAAGGTAGTATCTGTACTGAGAGGAGAAAGCTTGATTACCTAACCTGGTACGGCAATTGGGTCCTGAGATCCTCAAAAGGTTCTACAGCTGCAACATCGAGAGCATCCTGACTGGTTGCATCACTTCCTGGTACGGCAATTGCTTGGCCTCTGACCGCAAGGCACTACAGAGTGTAGTGCATACGGCCCAGTACATCACTGGGGCTAAGCTCCCTGCCATCCAGGACCTCTACACCAGGCGGTGTCAGAGGAAGGCCCTAAAAAATGTCAAAGACCCCAGCCACCCCAGTCAGTCTAGGACAAAAAGGCATCTCAACAGTATAACAGGTAATCAAATGGCTACCCGGACTATTTGCATTGTGGGGCCCCCCCCCCCAACCCCTCTTTTTTACGCTGCTGCTACTCTCTGTTTATCATATATGCATAGTCACTTTAACCATATCTACATGTACATACTACCTCAATTGGGCCGACCAACCAATGCTCCCGCACATTGGCTAACCGGGCTATCTGCATTGTGTCCCACCACCACCCGCCAACCCCTCTTTTACGCTACTGCTACTCTCTGTTCATCATATATGCATAGTCACTTTAACCATATCTACATGTACATACTACCTCAAACAGCCTGACTAACCGGTGTCTGTATGTAGCCTCGCTACTGTATATAGCCTCGCTACTGTTATTTTTCACTGTCTTTTTACTATTGTTTTTTTTTCTTTTTCTTTACTTACCTATTGTTCACCTAACACCTTTTTTGCACTATTGGTTCGAGCCTGTAAGTAAGCATTTCACTGTAAGGTCTACACCTGTTGTATTCGGTGCACGTGACAAATAAACTTGGATTTGATTTGATTTGACATCTGTACTGAGAGGAGGCTTGATTACCTAACCTGACACACATTTGAATCCAACTCTCTGCTTCCTCTCTCTAATCTTGTTGCTCTATCACATTCATTAATTAATCTGAACTGACACCAAAAACACGATGCATGAAGAAAAGATGGAAATACAGGGCACGGAGATCGGGGTGCCTTGTGAGAATTCTTTGGCGAGTGGGTAACACGCCTTTAGCATCCATTCTATTGGCCAACGTGCAATCACTGGAGAATAAACTGGATGATCTCTGTTTGAGACTATCCTACATGTGGGACATTAAACACTGTAATATCTTATGTTTCACCAAGTCGACGACACGGATAATATAGAGCTGGCTGGGTTTTCCGCGCATCGGCAGGACAGAACATTAACGTCTTTAAGATGAGGGGGGTTGGGGGGGGGGTCTATTTGTCAATAACAGCTGGTGTGCGATGTCTAATGTTATAGAAGTCTCCAGGTATTGCTCACCTGAGGTAGAGTATCTCATGATAAGCAGTAGACCACACTATCTACCAAGAGAGTTTTCATCTATATTATTTGTAGCTGTCTATTTACCACCACAAACCGATGCTGGCACTAAGACCGCACTCGACGAGCTGTATAAGGTCATTAGCAAACAAGAAAATGCTCATCCAGAATTGTTTAATGATGACCACCATGATTCCTGTCCCCAAGAACACTAATGACTACCACCCTGTAGCACTCACATCTGTCATCAGGAAGTGATTTCAGAGGCTGGTTATGGACACATTAACTGCACCATCCCAGACACCCTCGACCCTGCCAGAACAACAACCTCTCCCTCAACGTCAGTAAGACTAAGGAGCTAATCGTGGACTACAGCGCCTCCATCCACATCGACAGAGCTGCAGTGGAGCTTCAAGTTCCAAGTGTCCAAATCACTAACGACTTAAGTGTCCATAGTCGTGAAGAAGCCGCGTCCGTGCCTCTTCCCCCCCTCAGGAGGTTGAAAAGGTTTGGCTTGGGCCCTCAAATCCTCAAAATGTTATACAGTTAGACCACTGAGAGCATCTTGACTGGCTGCATCACTGCTTGGTATGGCAATAACACCGCCCTCGATCGCATGGCGCTACAGAGGGTGGTGCGGACAGCCCAGTACATCACTGGGGCTGAGCCCCCTGCCTCATCCAGGACCTCTATATCAGGCGGTGTAAAAGGAAGGCCCGTGGAAATGATAGACTCCAGCCACCCAAGCCATAGACTGTTCTCTCTCTGCTTCCACAGGGCAAGCGGTACCGGTGCATCAAGTCACCAACAGGCTCCTGAACAACTTCTATCCCCCAAGCCATAAGACTGATAAATAGTTAACAGAATGACTACATGGACTGCCTTGAGTTGACCTTGTGTCTTTATTGAACTTTTAGTTTTGCAATGTCTCTGTGCACACTCACTTGGCCCTACACACTCACATGGCCCTACACACTCACAGGACCCAACACACTCACATGGCCCTACACACTCACAGGACCCAACACACTCACATGGCCCTACACACTCACAGGACCCAACACACACACACACACTCACTCCATCATCTGCTCACTCACAAATAATATGCACCAACATTTATACTGACTCTACACAAACGCACACCCACTCACATACTGCTGCTACTCTGTTTATCTTATATCCTGTCGCCTAGTAACCTTACCCCTATACATATATATCTCCATCACTCCAGTATCCCTGCACAGGTTTAAAAAAAAATGGTACTGAAACTGACCCTGTATATAGTATGTTCTTCATATTTCTCGTCTGTTTTCTAATGGGCGGTTCCTTTACTATTCCCAGTAGAACATTATTATACAAAGAATCAACAGAATATTACACCCAACGGAATCCAAACATTCTGTTAACGTCAGCTCCCTTCTATTCTCCTCTGCTGTGTTCTATTCTTTCAGCTCTACAAGCTAATAATAGCCAGGGTTTACAGGTGGGCCTCGGTCATGAATAGCTACAGTTGTGTTATTTTAGCCAGCTTCCTGTACAGTACTGTTTTCTGTAGAGAGACGCCCCTAGACCTTTACACCGTTTAAACTAAGTTGGCCTGAGTTGAACTGTACACAGCATGTTATCAAACAACGCAAAGAGAAGACATGGGATGATAGCAGCAAACATGGAATCCTCTGTCTGTGAAAACTGCTTTGCCTCAGCTGATATGATAGACTACTTTACAGTCTACTTAGAAATTCTACTATGCACTCGATAAAAGCTCGTTGAGCCCTTTGTCTCTGTCTCTGTCTCGCTATCTCTCTCCCTCGCCCCACTCTTTCTCTTTCTCTCTCTCTCCTTCACCCCTCTCTCTCTTTCTCTCTCACCATTCTCTCTCCCTCACCCCTCTCTCTCTCTTTCTCTCTCTATCTCCCCCCACTCTCTCTCCCTCACTCCACTCTCTCTCCTCTCTCTCCCTCACCCCACTCTCTCTCTCCCACCATTATCTCTCCCTCACCCCCCTCTCTTTCTCTCTCTCTCCCCACTCTCTCCCTCACCCCACTCTCTCGATCTCACCATTCTCACCATTCAGATTCATGAAAAATAAATCACCAATATACCTTAATTAGAATCACCTTTGGCAGCGGTTCCAGCTGTGATTCTTCTTGGGTACATCTCCAAGAGCTTTGCACACCTGGACTGTGAAATATTTGCCCATTCTTCTTTTCAAAATTCTTCAAGCTCTGTCAAGGCATTGGGGATGGGGATCATAGCTAGACAGCAATGTTCAGGTCTTGCCATAGATTGTCAAGCAGATTTAAGTTAAAACTGTAATTTGGCCATTCAGGAACATTCACTGTCTTCTTGGAAAGCAACTCCAGTGTATATGTGGCCTTGTGTTGTAGATTATTGTCCTGCTGAAAGGTGAATTCCTCTACCAGCGTCTGGTGTAAAGCAGACTGAACCAGGTTTTCCTCTATGATTTTGCCTGTGCTTAACTCAATCTTGTTTCTTTCTATCCTGAAAAACTCCCCAGTCTTTGTCGATGTCAAGAATACCCATAAAATGATGCAGCCACCACCACGCCTGAAAATAAGGCAGTTAACTCAGTGTTGTGTTGGATTTGCCCCAAACATAAGGCTTTGCATTTAGGCCAAGAAGTGTCTTCATTTGCCGTGTTTTTTTGCAGTATTACTTTAGTGCCTTGTTGCATACTGGATGCATGTTTTGGAATATTTTTATTGTGTATATTTGTATTCTTCTTTTACTCTATCAATGCATTCGGAAAGTATTCAGACCCCTTGACTTGTCCACATTTTGTTACCTTACAGCCTTATTCTAAAATAGATTTTTTTTAACATTTCTCTCATCAATCTACACACAATAACCCACAATGACAAAACAAAAACAGGTTTCTATACATTTTTGCACATTTATAAAAAAGATCAAACTGAAATATTTAATTGACATAATAATTCAGACCCTTTATTCAGTACTTTGTTGAAGCACCTTTGGCAGCGATTACAGCCTTGAGTCTTCTTGGGTATGACGCTACAAGCTTGGCACACCTGTATTTGGGGAGTTTCTCCCATTCTTCTCTGCAGATCCTCTCAAGCTCTGTCAGGTTGGATGGGGAGTGTCGCTGCACAGCTATTTTCAGGTCTCTCCAGAGATGTTCGATCAGTTTCAAGTCCAGGCTCTGGCTGGGCAACTCAAGGAGATTAAGAGACTTGTCCCAAAGCCACTCCCGCGTTGTCTTGGCTGTGTGCTTAGGGTCGTTGTCCTGTTGGAAAGTGGACCTTCACCCCAGTCTGAGGTCCTGAGTGCTCTGGAGCAGGTTTTCATCAAGGATCTCTGTACTTTGCTCCATACTTTACTTTGATATTGGTTTCATCAGACCAGATAATCTTGTTTCTCATGGTCTGAGAGTCCTTTAGGTGCCTTTTGACAAACTCCATTTTTTTTTAAATTATTTCACCTTTATTTAACCAGGTTAGCTAGTTGAGAACAAGTTCTTATTTACAACTGCGATCTGGCCAAGATAAAGCAGAGCAGTGCGACACAAACAACAACACAGAGTTACACATGGAATAAACAAGCGTACAGTCAATAACACAATAGAAAAAAGAAAGTCTATACACAGTGTGTGCAAATGGCGTGAGGAGGTAAGGCAATAAATAGGCCATAGTAGCGAAGTAACTACAATTTAGCAGATTAACACTGGAGTGATAGATGAGCAGATGATGATGAGCAGATGATGCTGTGTAAGTAGAGATACTGGTGTGCAAAAGAGCAGAAAAGTAAATAAAAACAATATGGGGATGAGGTAGGTAGATTGGGTGGGCAATTTACAGATGGACTATGTAAAGCTGCAGAGATTGGTTAGCTGCTCAGATAGCTGATGTTTAAAGTTAGTGAGGGAAATATAAGTCTCCAGCTTCAGCAATTTTTGCAATTTGTTCCAGTCATTGGCAGCAGAGAACTGGAAGGAAAGGTGGCCAAAGGAGGAATTGGCTTTGGGGGTGACCAGTGAGATATACCTGCTGGAGCGCGTGCTACGAGTGGGTGCTGCTATGGTGACCAGTGAGATATACCTGCTGGAGTGCGTGCTACGGGTGGGTGTTGTTATCGTGACCAGTGAGCTGAGATAAGGTGGGGCTTTACCTAGCAAAGACTTATAGATGACCTGGAGCCAGTGGATCTGGCGACGAATATGTAGCGAGGGCAAGCCGACTAGAGCATACAGGTCGCAGTGGTGGGCGGTATAAGGGGCTTTGGTAACAAATCGGATGGCACTGTGATAGACTACATCCAGTTTGCTGAGTAGAGTATTGGAAGCTATTTTGTAGATGTCGAGGATGGGTAGGATAGTCAGTTTTACTAGGGTAAGTTTGGCGGCGTGAGTGAAGGAGGCTTTGTTGCGAAATAGAAAGCCGATTCTAGATTTGATTTTGGACTGGAGATGGGCCGTCATGTGCCTTTTACTGAAGAGTGGCTTCTGTCTGGCCACTCTACCATAAAGGCCTAATTGGTGGAGTGCTGCAGAGATGATTGTTCTTCTGGAATGTTCTTCCATCTCCGCAGAGGAACTCGGGAGCTCTGTTAGAGTGACCATTGAGTTCTTGGTCACCTCCCTGACCAAGGCCCGTTTCCCCCAATTGCTCAATTTGGCCGGGTGACCAACTCTAGGAAGGTTCTTGGTGGTTCTAAACTTCTTCCATTTAAGAATGATGTAGACCTCTGTGTTCTTGGGGAACTTCAATGCTGCATAAATGTTTTGGTACCCTTCCCAGATCTGTGCCTTGACACAATCCTTTCTCGGATCTCTACATACGGACAATTCCTCCAACCTCATGGCTTGGTTTTTGCTCTGACATGAACTGTCAACTGTGGGACCTTATATAGACAGGTGTGTGTCTTTCCAAATCATGTCCAATCAATTGAATTTACCACAGGTGGAGTCCAATCAAGTTGTAGAAACATCTCAAGGATGGTCAATGGAAACAAAATTGAGCTCAGGTGGATCCTGAGTCTTATAGCAAAGGGTCTGAACACTTATGTAAACAAGGTATTTCAGTTTTTTATTTGTAATACATTTGCTTAAATTTCAACAACCAAAAACTGTTTTCGCTTTTCATTATGGGGTATTGTGTGTAGATTGATGAGGGCATGTTTTGTATTTAATCCATTTTAGAATAAGGCTGTAAGGTAAAAGTCAAGGGGTCTGAATACTTTACAAATGCACTGTAGGTCATTATTCTGGAGTCACTTTGATGTTGTCGATCCAGCCTCAGTTTTCCCAGACATTGAAACGGAAGGGAAGGTTAGGATAGAAGGATGGAGCTCGGGACGATTGTTCTGTCGCCACAACCTGTTTTACTAGGGATTTCTCTTCTCTTTCCCATTAGAACTTTATGTTTTCACTTCCGTATTATCAGAACTGTGTTATAGTGTTATATTCTGTGCTGTTCCATAGGCAGACTGGCTCCACATAGCAGACTGACTCCACATAGCAGACTGACTCCACATAGGCAGACTGGCTCCACATAGGCAGACTGGCTCCACATAGGCAGACTGACTCCACATAGGCAGACTGACTCCACATAGGCAGACTGACTCCACATAGGCAGACTGACTCCACATAGGCAGACTGACTCCACATAGCAGACTGACTCCACATAGGCAGACTGACTCCACATAGGCAGACTGGCTCCACATAGCAGACTGACTCCACATAGCAGACTGACTCCACATAGGCAGACTGGCTCCACATAGTAGACTGGCTCCACATAGCAGACTGACTCCACATAGGCAGACTGACTCCACATAGGCAGACTGACTCCACATAGGCAGACTGACTCCACATAGCAGACTGACTCCACATAGGCAGACTGACTCCACATAGCAGACTGACTACACATAGGCAGACTGACTCCACATAGGCGGACTGACTCCACATAGGCAGATTGACTCCACATAGCAGACTGACTCCACATAGCAGACTGACTCCACATAGGCAGACTGGCTCCACATAGGCAGACTGGCTCCACATAGGCAGACTGGCTCCACATAGCAGACTGACTCCACATAGGCAGACTGACTCCACATAGCAGACTGACTCCACATAGGCAGACTCACTCCACATAGGCAGACTGACTCCACATAGCAGACTGACTCCACATAGGCAGACTGACTCCACATAGGCAGACTGACTCCACATAGCAGACTGACTCCACATAGCAGACTGACTCCACATAGCAGACTGACTCCACATAGCAGACTGGCTCTGATTAAATGGAGGTAAATAAATATACAGAAAGTGTTTATTTACTTGCACACACCACACACACACTTACACACTACACACACACACACGCTCACCACACACCACACCCCACACATTACACACACACGCTCACCACACACCACACCACACATTACACACACACGCTCACCACACACACCACACACACACACACACACACACACACCACACACTGCACCACTCTCGTACCCACCAAACTCTACCCTAGTCCCATACCCTGAGGCCTGCTTCAGCTTAGCGATTAGCGCTGCTCATGCGTTTGAGTGGCCCTGTTAGCCATTAGCACGTCACTGTCACTCTACATACAATACAGTAAGTGGTCTTTTCCCACTACACCCACCCTGGGCTCACATAAAAGAGATCATGTGACCTACCTTGTATCAAATCAAATCAAGCTTTATTTATACAGCACATTTCAGACAATGCAGTGTGCTTCACAGGAAAGAAAACAAGGAAAAGAACTATGAAAATAAAAGCTGAAATATTTAATACACAACAAACATAAGATTTAAAAAAACTAAAGAATAACAAACACTAAAAAGCACCGTGAGGAAAAGCAAAGCTAAAGAGGTGTGTTTTAAGATCTCTTTTAAAATGTCCACAGTTTCAGCCCCCCTCAGGTTCTCTGGCAGGCTATTCCAGAGGTTGGGGGCATAGTAACTCAAATAATGCCTCTCCATGCCTCTTGGTCCTGGGCTGGGGGCATAGTAACTCAAATAATGCTTCTCCATGCCTCTTGGTCCTGGGCTGGGGGCATAGTAACTAAAATAATGCTTCTCCATGCCTCTTGGTCCTGGGCTGGGGGCATAGTAACTCAAATAATGCTTCTCCATGCCTCTTGGTCCTGGGCTGGGGGCATAGTAACTAAAATAATGCCTCTCCATGCCTCTTGGTCCTGGACTTTGGGATAGTTAAATGGTTAGAAGAAAAGTTTTATTTGGCCTTACTGCTATTAGCACATAGAAACACATTGAATTACAGATTCACTACATGGAACAGACAGTGGAAATGACTTGCCTAGTTAAATGAAATATAAAGAAAGCCCAGGGTTCCAACTTCAACGCGTTCTAACGTTCTAATGGGTTCTAATAGTCTAACTGGGTCCAAAGAGAAGCGCATCTAGAACAGGGATGAGAAACTACAGTCAATGTCTGCTGGTTTTCTGTTTATTCTCTGGCACTTAACTGATACCTGAATGTTACTAATAGCACAGACAGGGCACACACCTGTGTTCCGATCTACAATCACATAACCCCCTGTCCATATCATCTTATTCAATAGGATCCCAAAGGCTAAACTTATTCTAGGTCAGAACTCTCTACTCTGAGATGACCTATGACCTTGTTTCTCAGGTCTTCATGTTTTGACATGTAGACCAGAAACCAGCAGATAAACGCTCAGGCTCCTGAGAACCAGAGTAGTCCATCCCTGATCTACTGTTCTATAGATTAGAACAGTCCATCCCTGATCTACTGTTCTATAGACTAGAGTAGTCCATCCCTGATCTACTGTTCTATAGACTAGAGTAGTCCATCCCTGATCTACTGTTCTATAGACTAGAGTAGTCCATCCCTGATCTACTGATCTATAGACTACAGTAGTCCATCCCTGATCTACTGTTCTATAGACTAGAGTAGTCCATCCCTGATCTACTGATCTATAGACTACAGTAGTCCATCCCTGATCTACTGTTCTATAGACTAGAGTAGTCCATCCCTGATCTACTGTTCTTTAGACTAGAGCAGTCCATCCCTGATCTACTGTTCTTTAGACTAGAGTAGTCCATCCCTGATCTACTGTTCTATAGACTAGAGTAGTCCATCCCTGATCTACTGTTCTATAGACTAGAGTAGTCCATCCCTGATCTACTGTTCTATAGACTAGAGTAGTCCATCCCTGATCTACTGTTCTATAGATTAGAACAGTCCATCCCTGATCTACTGTTCTATAGACTAGAGTAGTCCATCCCTGATCTACTGTTCTATAGACTAGAGTAGTCCATCCCTGATCTACTGTTCTTTAGACTAGAGCAGTCCATCCCTGATCTACTGTTCTTTAGACTAGAGTAGTCCATCCCTGATCTACTGTTCTATAGACTAGAGTAGTCCATCCCTGATCTACTGTTCTATAGACTAGAGTAGTCCATCCCTGATCTACTGTTCTTTAGACTAGAGTAGTCCATCCCTGATCTACTGTTCTATAGACTAGAGTAGTCCATCCCTGATCTACTGTTCTTAGACTAGAGTAGTCCATCCCTGATCTACTGTTCTATAGACTAGAGTAGTCCATCCCTGATCTACTGTTCTATAGACTAGAGTAGTCCATCCCTGATCTACTGTTCTATAGACTAGAGCAGTCCATCCCTGATCTACTGTTCTATAGACTAGAGTAGTCCATCCCTGATCTACTGTTCTATAGACTAGAGTAGTCCATCCCTGATCTACTGTTCTATAGACTAGAGTAGTCCATCCCTGATCTACTGTTCTTTAGACTAGAGAGTCCATCCCTGATCTACTGTTCTATAGACTAGAGTAGTCCATCCCTGATCTACTGTTCTTTAGACTAGAGTAGTCCATCCCTGATCTACTGTTCTATAGACTAGAGTAGTCCATCCCTGATCTACTGTTCTTTAGACTAGAGTAGTCCATCCCTGATCTACTGTTCTATAGACTAGAGTAGTCCATCCCTGATCTACTGTTCTTTAGACTAGAGTAGTCCATCCCTGATCTACTGTTCTTTAGACTAGAGTAGTCCATCCCTGATCTACTGTATCTATAGACTACGAGTAGTCCATCCCTGATCTACTGTTCTTTAGACTAGAGTAGTCCATCCCTGATCTACTGTTCTATAGACTAGAGTAGTCCATCCCTGATCTACTGTTCTATAGACTAGAGTAGTCCATCCCTGATCTACTGTTCTTTAGACTAGAGTAGTCCATCCCTGATCTACTGTTCTATAGACTAGAGTAGTCCATCCCTGATCTACTGTTCTTTAGACTAGAGCAGTCCATCCCTGATCTACTGTTCTATAGACTAGAGCAGTCCATCCCTGATCTACTGTTCTATAGACTAGAGTAGTCCATCCCTGATCTACTGTTCTATAGACTAGAGTAGTCCATCCCTGATCTACTGTTCTATAGACTAGAGTAGTCCATCCCTGATCTACTGTTCTATAGACTACAGTAGTCCATCCCTGATCTACTGTTCTTTAGACTAGAGTAGTCCATCCCTGATCTACTGTTCTATAGACTAGAATAGTCCATCCCTGATCTACTGTTCTTTAGACTAGAGCAGTCCATCCCTGATCTACTGATCTTTAGAGCCAAAAAGCAACATCATTCCACATCAGCAGAGCAGGGATTCTGGGTCAATCTGCCTGCCTGCAACCCTCCCTCTGCAACCCTCCTCTCCTCCCCCCAGTCTCATCTGTCTATTAGGTGGGAGGTGGGGGAGGGAGAGATGAGCATTAAATGAGCAATCATTTCACATGGCGGACTGACAGAGAGACAGGGAGACTGTCTGAGTCTAGGGCTGTGTCCTCATTTCACATGGCAGACAGACAGACAGACAGACAGACAGACAGACAGACAGACAGACAGACAGACAGACAGACAGACAGACAGACAGACAGACAGACAGACAGACAGACAGACAGACAGACAGACAGACAGACAGACAGACAGACAGACAGACAGACAGCTCTTTATAGTCCACTACTATTCACCAGGACCCTATACACACTGATCTTTATAGTCTACTACCATACACAAAGACTATACACGAAGACTATACACTAAGACTATATACACTACAATACATTAAGACTATATGCACTAAGACTATATACACTAAGACTATACACTAAGACTATACACTAAGACTATACACTAAGACTATATACACTAAGTCTATACACTAAGACTATATACCCAGACTATATACACTAAGACTATATACACTAAGACTATACACTAAGATTATACACTAAGATTATACACTAAGACTATACACACTAAGACTATATACCCAGACTATATACACTAAGCCTATATACACTAAGTCTATACACTAAGACTATATATACCTAGACTATATACATAGACTATATACACTAAGACTATATACACTAAGACTATATATACTAAGACTATATACACTAAGACTATATACACTAAGACTATATACACTAAGACTATATACACTAAGACTATATATACCTAGACTATATACACTAAGACTATATACACTAAGACTATATACACTAAGACTATATACACTAAGACTATATACACTAAGACTATATATACTAAGACTATATATACCTAGACTATATATACTAAGACTATATATACCTAGACTATATACACTAAGACTATATACACTAAGACTATACACTAAGACTATACACTAAGACTATACACTAAGACTATACACTAAGTCTATACACTAAGATTATATACACTAAGACTATATAAACTAAGACTATATATACCTAGACTATATACACTAAGACTATACACTAAGACTATACACTAAGACTATATATACCTAGACTATATACACTAAGACTATATACACTAAGACTATATACACTCAGTGCACTAGTCTGGTCCTAGAGGGCCATGGTGTCATCTAGCACCATTCATTTACACAAGGCAAACATTGATTTACATAAAAAAGTACGTGGATTATTGTGGTCAATCAAGAATCATAGTGTTCTATGTGAGAACTGTACACCTAGACTCACTGAAGACTCACTGAAGACTCACCTAGACTCACTGAAGACTCAGCTAGACTCACTGAAGACTCAGCTAGACTCACTGAAGACTCAGCTAGACTCACTGAAGACTCAGCTAGACTCACTGAAGACTCAGCTAGACTCACTGAAGACTCAGCTAGACTCACTGAAGACTCACCTAGACTCACTGAAGACTCAGCTAGACTCACTGAAGACTCAGCTAGACTCACTGAAGACTCAGCTAGACTCACTGAAGACTCAGCTAGACTCACTGAAGACTCACCTAGACTCACTGAAGACTCACCTAGACTCACTGAAGACTCAGCTAGACTCACTGAAGACTCAGCTAGACTCACTGAAGACTCACTGAAGACTCACCTAGACTCACTGAAGACTCACTGAAGACATAGAGGGCTGGAGGGTGTGTACGTACATAAGTGTGTGTATAAAACACACATAAAATGTAGAGACTGACAGAAGTTATATTTTTTTAAATGTAACCTTTAGGTAAGTCAGTTAAGAACAAATTCTTATTTACAATGACAGCCTACCGGGGGAACAGCCTTGTTCACGGGCAGAACGACAGATTTTTACCTTGTCAGCTAGGGGATTCAATCCAGCAACCTTTTGGTTACTGGTCCAACGCTATAACCACTAGGCTACCTTCTGCCCACATACAGCAGGAGACAATACAAGCACATGTACATTTGTCGTGAATGGAATCACTGACCAACATACTGAACACATAAACAACACTGACCAACATACTGAACACATAAACAACACTGACCAACATACTGAACACATAAACAACACTGACCAACATACTGAACACATAAACAACACTGACCAACATACTGAACACATAAACAACACTGACCAACATACTGAACACATGAACAACACTGACCAACATACTGAACACATAAACAACACTGACCAACATACTGAACACATAAACAACACTGACCAACATACTGAACACATAAACAACACTGACCAACATACTGAACAATTAACAACACTGACCAACATACTGAACAATTAACAACACTGACCAACATACTGAACACATAAACAACACTGACCAACATACTGAACACATGAACAACACTGACCAACATACTGAACAATTAACAACACTGACCAACATACTGAACAATTAACAACACTGACCAACATACTGAACACATAAACAACACTGACCAACATACTGAACACATAAACAACACTGACCAACATACTGAACACATAAACAACACTGACCAACATACTGAACACATAAACAACACTGAACAACATACTGAACACATAAACAACACTGACCAACATACTGAACACATAAACAACACTGACCAACATACTGAACACATAAACAACACTGACCAACATACTGAACACATAAACAACACTGACCAACATACTGAACACATAAACAACACTGAACAACATACTGAACACATAAACAACACTGACCAACATACTGAACACATAAACAACACTGACCAACATACTGAACAATTAACAACACTGAACAACATACTGAACACATAAACAACACTGACCAACATACTGAACACATAAACAACACTGACCAACATACTGAACACATAAACAACACTGACCAACATACTGAACACATAAACAACACTGACCAACATACTGAACACATAAACAACACTGACCAACATACTGAACAATTAACAACACTGACCAACATACTGAACACATAAACAACACTGACCAACATACTGAACAATTAACAACACTGACCAACATACTGAACAATTAACAACACTATATTTATTTATTTTTATTTTACCTGGAAGAGCTCATTGAGATTTAAAATCTATTTTTCAAGAGCGTCCTGGCCAAGATAGGCAGCGCCAAGTCATTACAAAAATGACAGACAAACAACATGAAAAACTACAAGTAATCTAGTAAAAACCATAGAACTCACAAGAGTATAACAAAATCAAAAACAGCTAATTAAAAACATTGACAGGTCAGGGAATCAGTCTCCAGATCATTCATCAGTGATTTAAAAATACCAATCGGGACGAGTTCTTCCAGTTTAAAAGTATTTTGTAAGGCGTTCCAAGACGACGGCGCAGAGTACATAAAAGCCCTTTTACCAAATTCAGTTCGGACATTTGGAACAGATAGCAGGATAAAGTCCCGCGAACGAAGAGAGTACCCACCACATTTCTGAACAATAAAACCCCCCAAATAAAAAGGTAGTAAACCCAAAATGGCTTTGTAAATAAAAGTATACCAGTGACTGAGCCTACGAGTGACTAGAGAAGGCCAGCCAACCCTGGTATACAAAGTGCAGTGGTGCGTAAGGGTTTTGCAGTTTAAAATAAATCTCAAAGTGCCATGGTAAAGGGTGTCAGTTGATCTCAAACACTGAGCGGAAGCATTCATATATAAAATATCCCCATAGTCTAGTAAAGGCATAAATGTAGCTGATACTAGCCTCCTTCTGGCTTCAAAAGAAAAACAAGCCTTATTCCTAAAATAAAATCCTAATTTCAGCTTCAATTTTTTTTGTGAGTTGTTGAATATGCATTTTAAAAGAGAGGCCATCATCAATCAAAATTCCAAGATATTTATATGAGGTTACAACCTCAATCTCCTTGCCCTGACAGGTAGTAATAGGTGAAAGGTTAAGAGGTCTATTTCTTGCTTTAGAAAACACCAGTAGTTTAGTTTTGTCAGTATTGAGGATAAGCTTCAATTGACACAAGGTATGTTTAACAGTAATAGACACACACTCAGAGACCACCACCAAGGCATGAATAGATCATTACACACTCAGAGACCACCAATGCTTGCACCAAAGCAGAATCTAGGAAGTTCATATTACACACACACACACACACACACACACACACACACACACACACACACACACACAGAGGGAAAGAGTCCCAGAGGCTAGAGAGACTAGGTTCAAATTGCCTGTCTGTCCTGCTCTAGACACAAGGTCAGAGACATGGAACTGCAGCAAGGAATGATGTACACATACAGGCATGTGCACTAGCAAACCCACCACGATCAGTAAACAGACTCCTAGCTGCTAATGTTTACAGTAGCAGAACTCTATATTATCAGTGCTAACTTTCAGGAGCATTTTAATTGGCCTCATTAACTCTCCATTGTCCGTATTGACTGGCGTCCATACATCCTGCACATACACACACATACACACAGACATGCACCACACACAGACATGCACCACACACTCACACACAGGCATGCACCACACACTCACACACAGGCATGCACCACACACTCACACACAGGCATGCACCACACACTCACACACAGACATGCACCACACACTAACACAGACAGGCTTGTGGATTGGCTGGCTGAGTGATAGCACATCTCTCTCATCTCCCTAACAAAGAAACACGTGATCAGATAATCACACTTACCAGCCTGAAAGCCCAGCTGTGTGATAGTCACACACACACACACACACACACACACACACACACACACACACACACACACACACACACACACATTATCTGCCTGTGGGTCCAGTTGCGCTACAGTCTATCACATTAACACACACATCTGACCAGTAATGACACTGTGTGTTTTTATCTCTGCTTGTCTGTCTGCCTCCCCAGGGGGTAGAGTAGAGCCAGCCTTCCTGTAGATCTGTCTGTGTAGAGATGTAGAGCTAGCCTGCCTCCTGTAGATCTGTCTGTGTAGAGATGTAGAGCTAGCCTAGCCTTCCTGTAGATCTGTCTGTGTAGAGATGTAGAGCTAGCCTAGCCTTCCTGTAGATCTGTCTGTGTAGAGATGTAGAGCTAGCCTAGCCTTCCTGTAGATCTGTCTGTGTAGAGATGTAGAGCTAGCCTAGCCTTCCTGTAGATCTGTCTGTGTAGAGATGTAGAGCTAGCCTAGCCTTCCTGTAGATCTGTCTGTGTAGAGATGTAGAGCTAGCCTAGCCTTCCTGTAGATCTGTCTGTGTAGAGATGTAGAGCTAGCCTAGCCTTCCTGTATATCTGTCTGTGTAGAGATGTAGAGCTAGCCTTCCTGTAGATCTGTCTGTGTAGAGATGTAGAGCTAGCCTAGACTTCCTGTAGATCTGTCTGTGTAGAGATGTAGAGCTAGCCTTCCTGTAGATCTGTCTGTGTAGAGATGTAGAGCTAGCCTAGCCTTCCTGTAGATCTGTCTGTGTAGAGATGTAGAGCTAGCCTTCCTGTAGATCTGTCTGTGTAGAGATGTAGAGCTAGCCTAGCCTTCCTGTAGATCTGTCTGTGAAGAGATGTAGAGCTAGCCTAGCCTTCCTGTAGATCTGTCTGTGTACAGATGTAGAGCTAGCCTTCCTGTAGATCTGTCTGTGTAGAGATGTAGAGCTAGCCTTCCTGTACATCTGTCTGTGTAGAGATGTAGAACTAGCCTAGCCGTCCTGTAGATCTGTCTGTGTACAGATGTAGACCTAGCCTAGCCTTCCTGTAGATCTGTCTGTGTAGAGATGTAGAGCTAGCCTTCCTGTAGATCTGTCTGTGTAGAGATGTAGAGCTAGCCTAGCCTTCCTGTAGATCTGTCTGTGTAGAGATGTAGAGCTAGCCTAGCCTTCCTGTAGATCTGTCTGTGTAGAGATGTAGAGCTAGCCTAGCCTTCCTGTAGATCTGTCTGTGTAGAGATGTAGAGCTAGCCTAGCCTTCCTGTAGATCTGTCTGTGTAGAGATGTAGAGCTAGCCTAGCCTTCCTGTAGATCTGTCTGTGTACAGATGTAGAGCTAGCCTTCCTGTAGATCTGTCTGTGTAGAGATGTAGAGCTAGCCTAGCCTTCCTGTAGATCTGTCTGTGTAGAGATGTAGAGCTAGCCTTCCTGTAGATCTGTCTGTGTAGAGATGTAGAGCTAGCCTAGCCTTCCTGTAGATCTGTCTGTGTAGAGATGTAGAGCTAGCCTAGCCTTCCTGTAGATCTGTCTGTGTAGAGATGTAGAGCTAGCCTTCCTGTAGATCTGTCTGTGTAGAGATGTAGAGCTAGCCTAGCCTTCCTGTAGATCTGTCTGTGTAGAGATGTAGAGCTAGCCTTCCTGTAGATCTGTCTGTGTACAGATGTAGAGCTAGCCTAGCCTTCCTGTAGATCTGTCTGTGTAGAGATGTAGAGCTAGCCTTCCTGTAGATCTGTCTGTGTAGAGATGTAGAGCTAGCCTTCCTGTAGATCTGTCTGTGTAGAGATGTAGAGCTAGCCTTCCTGTAGATCTGTCTGTGTAGAGATGTAGAACTAGCCTAGCCGTCCTGTAGATCTGTCTGTGTAGAGATGTAGAGCTAGCCTAGCCTTCCTGTAGATCTGTCTGTGTGGAGATGTAGAGCTAGCCTAGCCTTCCTGTAGATCTGTCTGTGTGGAGATGTAGAGCTAGCCTAGCCTTCCTGTAGATCTGCCTGTGTACAGATGTAGAGCTAGCCTTCCTGTAGATCTGTCTGTGTAGAGATGTAGAGCTAGCCTAGCCTTCCTGTAGATCTGTCTGTGTAGAGATGTAGAGCTAGCCTAGCCTTCCTGTAGATCTGTCTGTGTAGAGATGTAGAGCTAGCCTTCCTGTAGATCTGTCTGTGTAGAGATGTAGAACTAGCCTAGCCTTCCTGTAGATCTGTCTGTGTAGAGATGTAGAGCTAGCCTAGCCTTCCTGTAGATCTGTCTGTGTAGAGATGTAGAGCTAGCCTTCCTGTAGATCTGTCTGTGTAGAGATGTAGAGCTAGCCTTCCTGTAGATCTGTCTGTGTAGAGATGTAGAGCTAGCCTAGCCTTCCTGTAGATCTGTCTGTGTAGAGATGTAGAGCTAGCCTAGCCTTCCTGTAGATCTGTCTGTGTAGAGATGTAGAGCTAGCCTAGCCTTCCTGTAGATCTGTCTGTGTACAGATGTAGAGCTAGCCTAGCCGTCCTGTACATCTGTCTGTGTAGAGATGTAGCTACGTTATTAGCATCACTCCCTGTCTGCAGACACAGCACACACACCTCCACTTTCAGCCCCTCAGCTTGAAATACTCACCCAGTCATCCAAACAGACCTGGGTTCACACAAACATTGTCTCACAGTCCGTCGCATCAGCTGAGATGGTAAAATATGAGCCATATTCAAAGCAAACATGTAGCTATTGGCTACTGACACCAGTATTACAGTACTATTTCTGATCGGATGTTGAGTTTTAATCCGAGTGTACTATAATGACATGATATTCACACACAAACACACACAAACACACAGTAACACTGTAGTTTTGTTAATAGTAACCAAAGAGCCAGCTCATTCAGCCTGCTGTCATACTGCTGCCAGACTACAGCTTTACATGAGAGACAGGGGGAGGAGGGGGGAAGAGTGGAGAGACGGGGAGGGGGGGAAGAGAGGAGAGACAGGGGGAGGAGGGGGGAAGAGAGGAGAGACAGGGGGAGGGGGGGGGAAGAGAGGAGAGACAGGGGGAGGAGGGGGGAAGAGAGGAGAGACAGGGGGAGGAGGGGGGAAGAGAGGAGAGACAGGGGGAGGAGGGGGGAAGAGAGGAGAGACAGGGGGAGGAGGGGGGAAGAGAGGAGAGACAGGGGGAGGAGGGGGGAAGAGAGGAGAGACGGGGGAGAGGGGAAGAGAGGAGAGACGGGGGGAGGGGGGAAGAGAGGAGAGACAGGGGGAGGAGGGGGGAAGAGAGGAGAGACAGGGGGAGGAGGGGGGAAGAGAGGAGAGACAGGGGGAGGAGGGGGAAGAGAGGAGAGACGGGGGGAGGAGGGGGGAAGAGAGGAGAGACAGGGGGAGGAGGGGGGAAGAGAGGAGAGACGGGGGAAGAGGGGGAAGAGAGGAGAGACAGGGGGAGGAGGGGGAAGAGAGGAGAGACAGGGGGAGGAGGGGGGAATAGTGGAGAGACAGGGGGAGGAGGGGGGAAGGGAAGAGAGACAGGGGGAGGAGGGGGGAAGAGAGGAGAGACAGGGGGAGGAGGGGGAAGAGAGGGGAGAGAGGAGAGACGGGGGAGGAGGGGGGAAGAGAGGAGAGACAGGGGGAGGAGGGGGGAAGAGAGGAGAGACGGGGGGAGGAGGGGGGAAGAGAGGAGAGACGGGGGGAGGAGGGGGGAAGAGAGGAGAGACGGGGGGGAGGAGGGGGAAGAGAGGAGAGACAGGGGGAGGAGGGGGGAAGAGAGGAGAGACAGGGGGAGGAGGGGGGAAGAGAGGAGAGACAGGGGGAGGAGGGGGAAGAGAGGAGAGACAGGGGGAGGAGGGGGGAAGAGAGGAGAGACGGGGGGAGGAGGGGGGAAGAGAGGAGAGACGGGGGAAGAGGGGGAAGAGAGGAGAGACAGGGGGAGGAGGGGGGAAGAGAGGAGAGACAGGGGGAGGAGGGGGGAAGAGAGGAGAGACAGGGGGGAGGAGGGGGGAAGAGAGGAGAGACGGGGGGGAGGAGGGGGGAAGAGAGGAGAGACGGGGGAAGAGGGGGAAGAGAGGAGAGAGGGGGAGGAGGGGGAAGAGAGGAGAGACGGGGGGGAGGAGGGGGGAAGAGAGGAGAGACAGGGGGGAGGGGGGAAGAGAGGAGAGACAGGGGGGAGGAGGGGGGAAGAGAGGAGAGACAGGGGGAGGAGGGGGAAGAGAGGAGAGACGGGGGGAGGAGAGGAGGAAGAGAGGAGAGACAGGGGGAGGAGCGGGGGAAGGAGAGGAGAGACAGGGGGAGGAGGGGGGAAGAGAGGAGAGACAGGGGGAGGAGGGGGGAAGAGAGGAGAGACGGGGGGAGGAGGGGGGAAGAGAGGAGAGACAGGGGGAGGAGGGGGGAAGAGAGGGGAGACGGGGGAGGAGGGGGGAAGAGAGGAGAGACAGGGGAGGAGGGGGAAGAGAGGAGAGACAGGGGAGGAGGGGGAAGAGAGGAGAGACAGGGGGAGGAGGGGGAAGAGAGGAGAGACAGGGGGGAGGAGGGGGGAAGAGAGGAGAGACAGGGGGAGGAGGGGGAAGAGAGGAGAGACAGGGGAGGAGGGGGGAAGGGAAGAGAGACAGGGGGAGGAGGGGGGAAGAGAGGAGAGACGGGGGAGGAGGGGGAAGAGAGGAGAGACAGGGGAGGAGGGGGAAGAGAGGAGAGACGGGGGAGGAGGGGGAAGAGAGGAGAGACAGGGGAGGAGGGGGAAGAGAGGAGAGACAGGGGGAGGAGGGGGAATAGTGGAGAGACAGGGGGGAGGAGGGGGGAAGGGAAGAGAGACGGGGGGAGGAGGGGGGAAGAGAGGAGAGACGGGGGGAGGAGGGGGGAAGAGAGGAGAGACAGGGGGAGGAGGGGGGAAGAGAGGAGAGACGGGGGGAGGAGGGGGGAAGAGAGGAGAGACGGGGGGAGGAGGGGGGAAGAGAGGAGAGACGGGGGGGAGGAGGGGGGAAGAGAGGAGAGACGGGGGGAGGAGGGGGGAAGAGAGGAGAGACAGGGGGAGGAGGGGGGAAGAGAGGAGAGACAGGGGGAGGAGGGGGAAGAGAGGAGAGACGGGGGAGGAGGGGGAAGAGAGGAGAGACAGGGGGAGGAGGGGGAATAGTGGAGAGACAGGGGGGAGGAGGGGGGAAGGGAAGAGAGACAGGGGGAGGAGGGGGGAAGAGAGGAGAGACAGGGGGAGGAGGGGGGAAGAGAGGAGAGACAGGGGGGAGGAGGGGGGAAGAGAGGAGAGACGGGGGGAGAGGGGGAAGAGAGGAGAGACGAGGGAGGAGAGACGGGGGGAGGAGGGGGAAGAGAGGAGAGACAGGGGGAGGATGGGGGAAGGGAGGGAAGAGAGGCAGGAGAACAGGGGTGTCTGCCTGACTAGGCCAGGGTTGGGGGAAGGGTTTGGTGGAGTGGAAGAGATTCAGGTATATATACAGGTAGTTTGTGTGTTAATGTGTACACGTGTACATGTGTGCATGCATGTGTGCGTGAGTGCATACGTGTGTGCGTGCGTGCGTGCGTGTGCGTGCGTGCGTGCGTGTGCGTGCGTGTGTGCATGCGTGTGCGTGCGTGCGTGCGTGCGTGTGCGTGCGTGCGTGCGTGCGTGTGTGTATTTTTGTTTCTACTAGACCAGATGTCCTAACAAGGATAGTAAAACAAGGAAAATTCGGACAATGGGCAGCAGGAAGCCTAGTGGTTAAGAGCGTTGGACCAGTAACTGAAAGATTGCTGGTTCAAATCAGCAAGCGGTGAGAAAAATCAGTCGATGGGCTCTTGAGCAAGGCACTTAACCCTAATTGCTCCTGTATGTCACTCTGGATAAGAACGTCTGCTAAATTACTAAAATTACATTTTGCCGGTCCCCACAAGCAAAAAGTCTGGTTAGGGAAAATAGGATTTTGAATTGGAACCAATTGTTTGGTCCCCACAAGGATAGTAAAACAAACTTGTGTGTGTAGCCAGGCCAGAGTGTGTGTATTGTGTAAGGCCAGGTCATGCTGGGCCATTCTTGGGCCAAAGAGGGCCTGGTCAGTCCGGCACTGTGCAAGTGTCACCAGCTCAAGCTTGAAGGAGTGGAGAGTGAGAGAGTGAGACAGACAGACAGACAGACAGACAGACAGACAGACAGACAGACAGACAGACAGACAGACAGACAGACAGACAGACAGACAGACAGACAGACAGACAGACAGACAGACAGACAGACAGACAGACAGACAGACAGACAGACAGACAGACAGACAGACAGACAGACAGACGAGAGAGAGAGAGAGAGAGTTCATTTTAATAAGAGCGGGTAGGGTAAGCAGTCCTGTATAACAGACTGAAAGACATAGGACAGTCATCTGGAAAGCGTGATCCCATTTCCACTCTCCACTGTGGTTACAGATTAGACTCTGCACCTGAGGCTTGGATGCTCAAGAGGCTGTTGTCTTTATCACCCTCCCTCTCTGAGTTGCTTCTCTGTGGGAGAATCAGAGATTGGGTGCAGCTGTGCCCCTCCAAATTATACACACACGCACACATTGACACACAACCAAATGACAGACACACGTACAACATTAGCACACATTGGATACAGAATGTGGCACACACAGAAACACACACGCACACACACACACACACACACAATTGATCCTTCTGTCTGTGTTTGTTTCACTGAGGACTGATGCTTACTTTCTACCCTGGCTCTTTTGATACAGAGAGAAGGAAAGAGAGGACACTTCCTTCTTTCTCTCCTTCTCTTCCTCCCTCTTCCCCTTTTTATCTCAGGGACAACCCATCCTTTCTTCCTCTAGGGGAGGAAGCATCCCAGAGAGCAACAACAGATACACAAGTGAGGACATCATCAATTGACTCTCTCCCTCGAGGCTCCCCGCTCCGTCAATTCTTTAAACACACAGTGCTCTCTCTCATTCGAGGCTCCCCGCTCTGTCAATTCTTTAAACACACAGTGCTCTCTCTCATTCGAGGCTCCCCGCTCTGTCAATTCTTTAAACACACAGTGCTCTCTCTCATTCGAGGCTCCCCGGTCCGTCAATTCTTTAAACACACAGTGCTCTCTCTCATTCGAGGCTCCCCGCTCTGTCAATTCTTTAAACACACAGTGCTCTCTCTCATTCGAGGCTCCCCGGTCCGTCAATTCTTTAAACACACAGTGCTCTCTCTCATTCGAGGCTCCCCGCTCCGTCAATTCTTTAAACACACAGTGCTCTCTCTCATTCGAGGCTCCCCGCTCCGTCAATTCTTTAAACACACAGTGCTCTCTCTCATTCGAGGCTCCTCGCTCCGTCAATTCTTTAAACACACAGTGCTCTCTCTCATTCGAGGCTCCCCACTCTGTCAATTCTTTAAACACACAGTGCTCTCTCTCCCTCTCCCTTAAATCTACTATTTTCTCTCCCTCTCGAACTCTCTACCCATTATCTCCTCTATTCTCCAAGTCTCTCTCTCCCCTATCTCTCCCCACCCCCCATCCACTCTCTCTGCTCTCTCTGTCTTTTGGGCCTATGCCAGAGGGGATGGCAGACAGAATGAGCTGTAGTTGTACCAGTTAAACAAACCACCTCCCCATACGTTCTCTCTCTCCCCCTTTCACCTATTCATTCCCTCTCCCTCTCTTCAAGTCAGAGGAACCGGACCACACAGTGAATGGCCCTGATGTTATTAACTACCTGCAGTGCTTTGTGCTGAGCTAGCAGTCCACAGAAAATGGTGTCCTGTCCTGAAGGACTGCCCCACCATGCTATACAGCTGGGCGGAACCCAATACTCACAACAGGACACATCAATAGGTCATAAACATTTATAGAGCCTCTCTACAATAGAAGGAAGCACTTCTCTTACTTCCTGATTAGTGCGTCTATAATTCTGAATATCTAGGAGTGGGCTATATTTTGATCTAGGGAGGGGGGGGGGCATAAAAGACTGTAAAAAAAAAACAGGAAATCAGCTCTAAGTGATTTTAATTTTGTAAATCTGTTCCCAAATATTCCCACGCATAATAGAGAGACGTGATCATATAGAAATGTAAGCAAGGTTTCAAATTATTACGTTTCAGTCAAATAATATATCTGTTTGGGCAATCAATTTGCAGTCTACAAATTATTTGTAATTATGTTCCTGTCACGTCCTGACCATAGAAGTCTTATTTTCTATTGTAGAGTAGGTCAGGGCGTGACTGGGGGGTTTATCTAGTTTATTTATTTCTATGTTGTGTTCTAGTTTATTTTTTCTATGTTGGGGTTTTTGTATGATTCCCAATTAGAGGCAGCTGGTCATCGTTGTCTCTAATTGGGGATCATATTTAAGTAGTTGTTTTTCCCACTTGTGTTTGTGGGAGATTATTTTGAGTTAGTGCATATTGCACCTCTTTCGTCACGGTTTGTGTTTTGTTTATAGTTTATTGTTTGTCTTGCAAAGTTTCACATAATAATAAAGATGTGGAACGATACTCACACTGCGCCTTGGTCCGTTTCTACACACAAACGTGACAGTTCCAGCCCCCTGAACCGTTCACTGAAGAAAGAAATCAGCCCATGGCTGAATCTAGTTGAGGATCCCTTGTTCAAAACGTTAAAACAAATATTAGGACATTACCGTCAACAAAAAATCCGTAACTGAAAAACAATACTTTTTTTTCTCACAAAATGTAAATCACAGTGCAGTTCTCTCAAAACTACCACTAACAGGCCCTGATCATCATCATAAAGGAAACATTACATTTAAACAAATACCCAACACAACAATGCTGTAACATTTGGAGGAGATAAACATCTTTCAAATTATTTGCCACGGATATAAAGCGCTCTGCGCGTCACTGTCGTTAAGTTGGAAAAATGGCAGAGAAAGGCAAGCGACAGCAGCAAACAGCCTGCTCTGCCCTGAGTCAGTACAGTATCGAGTCTACTGCTGTGCTGTAGCTGACTCAACGCTACAACGTGACCATTGGTGCTTTGGAAACATGCTTAAGTACGGAACTGACTGCTGGGAAAATGTCTACAACTTCATCAACAAGCTGTCAAACTATCGTAAATAAGTGATATGCTACACGCCATTTATCAGTGCAGTGCCCTACATCCTTAACTAGCTAGCTAAAAATCCATCCCTGTGTTTGCAATCTGGACTCCAGAGTAGATGAAACATAGTAAATGTAAATCTGTCTCCTTCCATTTAGGATGATATGTTACGTTTCCAATATTAGGTTTTCATTTGTGGATGTCCATCATCCAATTCATATGATATGTTACGAATTACAATTCATATGATATGTTACGAATTACAATTCATATGATATGTCACGAATTACAATTCATATGATATGTCACGAATTACAATTCATATGATATGTTACAAATTACAATTCATATGATATGTCACGAATTACAATTCATATGATATGTTACAAATTACAATTTGTACAATATGTTACGAATTTGAAATAAGTATTATGCCATGTTACGAATTCCAATTTGTTGTGGCTAATGTTAACATTAGCTAGGTGGCTAACATTAGCTAGGCTAAGGGTTAGGGGTTAAGGTTAGGGTTAACGTTATGGTTAGGAGTTATGTTAAAGGATTAAGGTTAGGGTTAGCTAACATGCTAAGTAATTGCAAAGTAGCGAAAAAGTAGTAAGTAGTTGAAAAGTTGCTAATTAGCTAAAATGCTAAAGTTGTCTGTGATGAGATTCCACCCCAATGAACTCCTTCTGTTTCTGTACACTTCTGTCTTATGTAACCGTACTAAAACATAACATATGTCCCAGATTTACATTTACTATGTTACTACAGTACACTACACATGTTACGTCCATAGACATTAAAACCAGTAGATAGTGATAGCTCTGAAGCCATCCACATATTCCTATTGAAAACTCGCGATGGCGCATGAAGCCGGAAGTACTTGACGTTTGAAGAGCGGCATATTGCTTAATGTGGCTGAATGGCACCAAAAACAATCGCTAACGATCATGGTAAAAGTCGCCGTAACTAGTAAAGAATCATGATCGATGTAGTAGCTTTCATCCTGCCTGAGAGAGTCAACCAGGAACCTCCACATAGCCTGCCGGCCCGTGATTGGTCTGTGTCAGCACGTGGTCCTGTGTGACGACAAATGCAATTGTCTGAATGGATCACTATTTAAAGCTGCTATATTTAACTTTTTAGGCGACCCAAGCAAATTCACATAGAAATGTGAGTTATAGAGCTGTTATTCTCATTGAAAGCAAGTCTAAGAAGCGGTAGATCTGTTCTGTGCTCAATTTCTATGCTTCCCGTTTTCAGTTTAGTTTTTGCGTCTTTCACATTCAGTTTTGTACACCAGCTATAAAAACAGCTGAAACAACAATATTTTTTTTATGGAAAATAAATTTCACAGCGGTTTAGATGGTACAATGATTCTCTATACTATATGTGCTTGTTTTGTCACATAAACTGAAATTAGGCGAACTATAAAACATTCACCAACCAGGAAATGGTGGAGGAATTTCTGCATAGTGCAGCTTTAATTAAATATCTTGAATGGTAGCGAACTTGAAAAGATTTCACTGTGGGGAACGAACTTGACCATAACAAACAAATGGCCCAAATAATTAATAATTTGAACATTCTGGCAATCGTAATTTACATAGGCTTTCTAGGGCAGACCAGGGCTTTTGGTACCGCTAGGTTGCTACGCAGTAGCTGACCAGCAGAGCTTGTGACTTCACGCTCCAGACTGAACACTGGTTGTCTGGTTACGGCCAGTCTATGAGACTAGGCTGGTGTTTGTCAGTGAAGCTAGCTAGCAGCAGGCAGGCTACAACAAGCTAAACCAGCTGATGAAATCACTGGCGACTAATAGACTTGCACATGTTTTCTGCAGGAGAAGAGAGATTTAGTTTTTACTTTCTCACTGTCTATCAGAGTATGTGTCTGTCTGCCCCAGTGCCCGTGTTTCATAGCGAGTGAGTCACACACAAGACAGGTCGCGGGGGATGATGCTCGCGAATGGATTTCGAATTTTTGAATACTGATTACTGAATATTGGAATACTGAATACTGAATACTGAATATTGGAATACTGAATACTGAATACTGAATATTGGAATACTGAATACTGAATATTGGAATACTGAATACTGATAAGTGGCAGTTGGGAGGTCGAGTGCACATCATCTCAATGCTCGTTTTAGCCAAAACAATTTCAGACTCGAGTGATCACTATCGAACACAACAGCAAGTGGCCACTCGATGATAAAGGACAGGGGCTAAGTGTTAGGTCTGAGATTCAGCCTTTGACTGTGTTAGAAAGAACTTCATTGCCACCCTAGTGGACATACGCAATAGGAGCATATTCTGCATTGTGAATTCACGTGAAACCGATAAAAGAATGGCCGTTTAAACGTCACATCCATATCTGTTAACTGTTAAATGTCTTTTTAAAGTACTGGATAGGCTTCGAAAAAAACTCTGTAACTGAAGTTTACTCTAGGAAACGTGTCTGACTGACATCTGATATCACTGAGACGCAGATGATGCTACCAACGCACACGCTACGACAGTAGCACACTATGTAGGGAAAAGTGTGCACTGTGCTACAACCAGAAACAGTTACTCAGCAGCTTCAGAAACAGGAAGTGAGGCCCATGCGGCCTGACAGGAAGTTATTCTGCAACATAAACTCTCTGGGGGGGGCGACTGATGATCCCGGAGGAAAGTTCATTAACAACAACACGACACCTTTGAGAGACTTACACACCCATATCCATTGAGAAACAAACGCACACACCGAAACACACTCACACACCGAAACACATGTGGGCCAAACAAAATCTACGGGGAGGGGGAATTTGTCATCCAAACCGCTAACGGAATACATTCAAATAAGGCACATTACCACAGAAGCACAATCATCACAACAGAGTTTGCTAGTCAGCTATCAAGCTTTCAGCCGTAGTCGCTGGGCTGGCTATAAACATACCAACATCCTGCATATAAACTAACTCAATTAAACATCTCCATATTCATAATCTCCATATTCTTAATCTCCATAGTCATAATCCATATAGTCATAATCTCCATATTCATAATCTCCATAGTCATAATCTCCATATTCATCTGATTTGGCCCAAACCTGTTATAGTTACCCAGAGTTTTTCACAGGTCAGTTTGGCCGGCTAACTAAGCTCATTTCCATAAACAGACCTAGTTTTCATGTCCTCGTCTGTTCTGTCACACGCCAGTGGGTGTGTATGTGTGTGTGTGTGTGTGTGTGTGTGTGTGTGTGTGTGTGTGTGTGTGTGTGTGTGTGTGCACGTGCGCGTTTGTTATAATATACAGTTATATACAGACTCTAATAATAATACTGTAATATATTTTATAGCTAATCCTGATGAATGCTACAATTTGGGACTACTGTGACAGTGTATACTAAACCAGAGTATGCAATTATACTGAACAAAAATATTAATATAAACGTAAAGTGTTGGTCCCATGTTTCATGAGCTGAAATGAAAGATGCCTGTTAGTGAGAATTTCTCCTTTACCAAGATAATACATCCACCTAACAGGTGTGGCATATCAATAAACTGATTAAACAGCATGATCATTACACAGGTGCACCTTGTGCTGGGGACAATAAAAGGCCACTCACACAACACAGTGCCACAGATGTCTCAAGTTTTGAGGGAGTGTGCAATTGGCACGCTGACTGCAGGAATGTCCATCAGAGCTGTTGCCAGAGAATTGTATGTTAATTTCTTTATCATAAGCCACCTCCAATGCCCTTTTTAGAGAATTTGGCAGGGCATCCAACCGGTCTGACAACCGCAGACCACGTGTAACCACGCCAGCCCAGGACTTCCACATCCGGCTTCTTCATCTGTGGGATGTAATAAAGCCCTTTTGTGGGGAAAAACGTATTCTGATTATCTTGGCCTGATTCTCCAGTGGGTGGGCCTATGCCCTCCAAGGCCCATCCCATGGCTGCACCCCTGCCCAGTCATGTGAAATTAGGGCTTAGGGAATTTATTTCAATTGACTGATTTTTACATGAACTGTAAATCGTTCAAATTGTTACATGTTGCGTTTATATTTTTGTTCAGTATAGTTATCAGGAGCAATTACACAGAATGTAATTGAACTGCGACTGTATCTGAAGTGCAGTTATCAGGAGTCGACTAGACTGTAGACCTTTGAATTTCATTCTTAACTCTTCCTCTCCTTGATTGAAGCGCTGATCCAACAGAAAAGTCTAAATGGGTTCCATGGGATGTCCAACTCTGACGTCACCCCATTGAAGTTGAAATTGAAACGGTAAGAGTTATAAGAGTTATAGTTAAGGTTAGAGTAAGGTTAAGGGTTAGGGTTAGGGTAGGGGTTAAGGTTAAGGGTTAGGGTTTGGGTAGGGGTTAAGGTTAGGGTTAAGGTTAGGGTTTGGGTTTAGGGTAGGGACGTCCCAAGGGTTCCGGATAGCACTAACCCTGATTTAATATTAAATCTAATAGAGCTGTGATAGATACAAACAAGGTTCCACAAATATCCATTCTAGCCAGATCAGTGGTTAATGATCAGTGTTGACTTAAAGTAGTGGAGGGTTAATGAGTTATACACCTGGTATTAATATGAGCCAATATAATGAGCCAATTGGTACAGGGCCTGTAGTGTACAGTAAGTACAGGATGAACCTATCGTGGACAGACTACGGAAACATCTAACCAAATTATGCAAGGTTTTAGTTCTGCGTTAACCGAGATGAGTACAGTACTAACACTGAGTCTGTATTGAGCTTTACTATACTTTACTATTCTTTACTGGTCTGTACTGTACTGTTCTTTACTGTACTTGACTGTTCTGTACTTTACTGTTCTTTACTGTTGTTTACTGTACTTTACTGTTCTGTACTTTACTGTTCTTTACTGTACTTTACTGTTCTGTACTTTACTGTTCTTTACTGTACTTTACTGTTCTGTACTTTACTGTTCTTTACTATAATTTACTGTTCTTTATTGTACTTTACTGTTCTTTACCGTTCTGTACTTTACTGTTCTTTACCATACTTTACTGCTCTGCACTTTACTGTACTTTACTGTTCTGTACTTTACTGTTTTTTAATGTTCTGTACTTTACTGTTCTTTACTGTACTTTACTGTTCTTTATTATACTTTACTGTTCTTTACTGTTCTTTACTGTACTTTACTGTACTTTACTGTTCTGTACTTTACTGTTCTTTACCATACTTTACGGTTCTGTACTTTACTGTTCTTTACTGTACTTTACTGTTCTGTACTTTACTGTTCTGTACTGTACTTTACTGCTCTGTACTTTACTGTTCTTTACTGCTCTGTACTTTACTGTTCTGTACTTTACCGTTCTTTACCATACTTTACTATTCTGTACTTCACTGTTCTTTACTGTACTTTACTGTTCTGTACTTTACTGTTCTTTACCATACTTTTCTATTCTGCACTTTACTGTACTTTACTCTACTTTATTGTACTTTACTGTTCTTTACCATCCTTTACTGTTCTGTACTTTACTGTGCTTTATTGTACTTTACCATACTTTACTGTTCTGTGCTTTACTGTTCTTTACTATACTTTACTGTTCTTTATTGTACTTTACTGTTCTGTACTGTACTTTACTGTTCTGTACTTTACTAACGGCACCGTGCTTTGTTGACTCATCCTGAGTCCTGTTTCTGTCTCTGTGGACGTCCCAGTTCCACACAGAACCTTTCATTTAACACTCCCTGTCAAATGACTTTCACTAATGACTGTTAGAGGTCAGAGACCATGTGATCAGGGTAAGGAGGAAATGACCAGTGTATCTAAGAGGGACTTCCATGAAGATGAAAAATATATTGTTGGTAGATCTGGTGCCCTGTTGGGAATACGTGAAGATAGTGTTGGTAGATCTGATGCCCTGTTGGGAATACGTGAAGATAGTGTTGGTAGATCTGGTGCCCTGTTGGGAATACGTGAAGATAGTGTTGGTAGATCTGGTGCCCTGTTGGGAATACGTGAAGATAGTGTTGGTAGATCTGATGCCCTGTTGGGAATACGTGAAGATAGTGTTGGTAGATCTGATGCCCTGTTGGGAATACATGGTGAAACTTTCAGCAGCTCTTGTAAAACTGTAATTAACTACACTAGTAACAGCATTGTATTGCATCCTTCCCTGCTTCCTTTCCTGGAAAGCTATGTCGTTGAACACTTGCTTTAACTTATCCAGTCATGTTAGATTGCTCATTCAACCCAGCTTACTGGGTAGGAGGGAGGGATGCATGTTATACAGGAGACTAGAGAAGTATCTGTCCTGGAGCAGCTCTTAACAAGAACTAACTATTAGTTATTGGCCTTACAGAGCGGACCATGAGGGCAGGGGGCCAGTCTCCCATTAACCGCCATTACTAGCACAGACTCACACTAATACACACACACTATGGACACACACACACATACACTATACACACACACTACTCTTCCCCCACATACACACACCCAGACAGACATTATGACCAGCGGCTAGTTCCCACCAGAGTGAGGCCCATAAAGCAGCTCCCCTAGGGAGGCTGTGGACCCAGTGAACGGTTCACGCAGTGTCAACAGGAAACAGACGCGACACACACACAGCCTACACAGGACATACATCCACAAACCAAAACAAATACTTTTAAATTCCTATTTAAAATGCTGGTTTATCAGTAAAAAAAAAATGTTTATTGCATTGTTGGACATAAATTGTATTGTTGGGGCGGCAGGTAGCCTAGTGGTTAGAGCGTTGGGTCAGTAACTGAAAGGTTGGTAGATCGAATCACTGAGCTGACAAGGTAAAAATCTGTCGCTCTGCCCCTGAACAAGGAAGTTAACCCACTGTTCCCAGGCTGTCATTGTAAATAAGAATTTGTTATTAACGGACATGCCTAGTTAAGTAAAGGTTAAATGTAAAACAAAATATCTAAATAAATAAAGGAAGGCTGTAAAAACACCATCAAATCATCTACAAGGGATTTTAATTCAGGAAGTCTGTTCCAAAATATTCCCACACAAAATAGAGAGATAAATGTGATCGTATACAACTATATGCAAGGTTTGAAATCAAAAATGATATCTGTTGGGCTTCTTGCAGTCAATTTGCAGTCTACAATTGATCTGTAACTAGGTTCCATCCACTAAAGAAGAAATCGTCCTACGGTTGAATCTAGTTGATGATCCCAGTTTGTGTCATTGTAGGCAACTCACTGTTGTGTCAAGGGCAAATTACCATTGTTGTGAGAAGAAAAAAAAGGTTTGTAGCAGAAAAAGGTTTGAAGCAGAAAAAGGTTTGAGGCAGAAAAAGGTTTGAGGCAGAAAAAGGTTTGTGGCAGAAAAAGGTTTGTGGCAGAAAAAGGTTTGTGGCAGAAAAAGGTTTGAAGCAGAAAAAGGTTTGAAGCAGAAAAAGGTTTGAAGCAGAAAAAGGTTTGTGGCAGAAAAAGGTTTGAAGCAGAAAAAGGTTTGTAGTAGAAAAAGGTTTGTGGCAGAAAAAGGTTTGTAGCAGAAAAAGGTTTGTAGCAGAAAAAGGTTTGAAGCAGAAAAAGGTTTGAAGCAGAAAAAGGTTTGTAGTAGAAAAAGGTTTGTAGTAGAAAAAGGTTTATTTTACTGCTGCTCTTTAATTATTTGTTACTTTTATTTTAAATTTTGTTACTTAACACATTTTTTACTTAACACTTATTTTTCTTAAAACTGCATTGTTGGTTAAGGGCTTGTAATTAAGGATTTCACTGAGGTCTACACCTGTTGTATTCGGCGCATGTGACTAATAAAATTGGATTTGATGTTCTGTTCCTCTTGATGTGATGAGGCTGTAAATAGGTTATTATTAATCGTTTATTATGAAGAATCTGTGATTATGAACAGGAAGGGAAATAGGATCACTGTACCCATGATCTTTGTATGTTGTTGTCACAGAAACATTTTACCAAACTGGTCTGCCATGGCTTACATTTTTGCTCCAGTTTGTGTGATGCAACTTGTGTTGTGTGAAATTATTTTCTGCTACAAACCTTTTTCTGATACAAACCTTTTTTCTGCTTAAAACCTTTTTCTGCTTAAAACCTTTTTCTGATTCAAACCTTTTTCTGCTACAAACATTTTTCTGTTTCAAACCTTTTTCTGTTTCAAACATTTTTCTGCTTAAAAACCTTTTTCTGCTTAAGAAGCCTTTTGGACCTAGACTTGGCGCTCCGGTACCGCTTACCATGCGGTAGCAGAGAGAACAATCTATGACTAGGGTGGCTGGAGTCTTTGACAATTTATAGGGTCTTCCTCTGACACCGCCTCATACTACCCTCTGTAGTGCCTTACAGTCGGAGGCCGAGCAGTTGCCATACCAGGCAGTGATGCAACAAGTCAGGATGCTCTCAATGGTGCAGCTGTAGAACATTTTGAGGATCTGAGGACCCATGCCAAATCTTTTCAGTCTCCTGAGGAGGAATAGGTTTTGTCATGCCCTCTTCACGACTGTCTGGGTGTGTTTGAACCATGATAGTTTGTTGGTGATGTGGACACCAAGGAACTTGAAGCTCTCAACCTGTTCCACTACAGCCCCGTCGAGGAGAATGGGGGCGTGCTCGGTCCTCCTTTTCCTGTAGTCCACAATCATCTCCTTTGTCTTGATCACGTTGAGGGAGAGGTTGTTGTCCTGGCACCAAACGGCCAGGTCTCTGACCTCCTCCCTATAGGCTGTCTCATCGTTGTCGGTGATCAGGCCTACCACTGTTGTGTCATCGGCAAACTTAAGATTGCTGTTGGAGTCATGCAATCATGAGTGAACAGAGAGTACAGGAGGGGACTGAGCACACAGCCCTGACGGTCCCCCATGTTGAGGATCAGCGTGGCGGATGTGTTGTTACCTACCATTACCACCTGGGGACAGCCCGTCAGGAAGTCCAGGGTCCAGTTGCAGAGGGAGGTGTTAAGTCCCGGGGTCCTTAGCTTAGTGATGAGTTTTGAGGGCACTATGGTGTTGAACGCTGAGCTGTAGTCAAAGAATAGCATTCTCACATAGGGGTTCCTTTAGTCCAGGAGGGAAAGTTCCCCATGAGACCTGGGTTATCTCAGCTCCCCAGGGGAGAGAGGGGGAGATGGTTGGGTGAAGAGAGTGGAGAGGAGGGGGAGAGGGGAGAGGGGAGAGGGTGGGGAACTCCTTCAAGACTGTTGGAAAAGCAATCCTCATGAAGCTGGTTGAAAGAATGCGAAGAGTGTGCAAAGCTGTCATCAAGGTAAAGGGTGGCTACTTTGAAGAATCTCAAACATAAAATCTATTTTGATTCCATATGTGTTATTTCATAGTTTTGATGTATTCACTATTATTCTACAATGTAGAAAATAGTAAAACGTTTAGAAAAACCCTGGGATTAGTAGGTGTGTCCAAACTTTTGACTGGTACTGTACATCTGTCAACATCAGGCCTTAGAGTCTTAGACCAAGCCCTCAGAGACACAGTTGAAGTCAGAAGTTTACATACACTTAGGTTGGAGTCATTAAAACTCGTTCTTCAACCACTCCACAAATTTCTTGTTAACAAACTATAGATTTGGCAAGTCGGTTAGGACATCTACTTTGTGCATGACACAATACATTTTTACAACAATTGTTTACAGACAGATTATTTCATTTATAATTCATTGTATCACAATTCCAGTGGGTCAGAAGTTTACATACACTAAGTTGACTGTGCCTTTAAACAGCTTGGAAAATTCTAGAAAATTATGTTGTGGCTTTAGAAGCTTCTGATAGGCTAATTGACATAATTTGAGTCAATTGTAGGTGTACCTGTGGATGTATTTCAAGGCCTACCTTCAAACTCAGTGCCTCTTTGCTTGACATCATGGGAAAATCAAAAGAAATCAGCCAAGACCTCAGAAAAAAAAATTGTAGACCTCCACAAGTCTGGTTCATCCTTGGGAGCAATTTCCAAATGCCTGAAGGTACGACGTTCATCTGTACAAACAATAGTACGCAGGTATAAACACCATTGGACCACGCAGCCGTCATACCGCTCAGGAAGGAGACGCATTCTGTCTCCTAGAGATGAACGTACTTTGGTGTGAAAATTGCAAATCAATCCCAGAACAACAGCAAAGGACCTTGTGAAGATGCTGGAGGAAACAGGTACAAAAGTATCTATATCCACAGTAAAACAAGTCCTATATCGTCATAACCTGAAAGGCCGCTCAGCAAGGAAGAAGCCACTGCTCCAAAACCGCCATAATAAGCCAGAATACGGTTTGCAACTGCACATGGGGACAAAGATCGTACTTTTTGGAGAAATGTCCTCTGGTCTGATGAAACAAAAATAGAACTGTTTGGCCATAATGACCATCGTTATGTTTGGAGGAAAAGGGGGAGGCTTGCAAGCCGAAGAACACCATCCCAAAATGAGTGGGCAGAACTGAAAAAGCGTGCGCGAGCAAGGAGGCCTACAAACCTGACTCAGTTACACCAGCTCTGTCAGGAGGAATGGGCCAAGATTCACCCAACTTATTGTGGGAAGCTTGTGGAAGGCTACCCGAAAGGTTTGACCCAAGTTAAACAATTTAAAGGAAACGCTACTAAATACTAATTCAGTGTATGTAAACTTCTGACCCAATGGGAATATGATGAAAGAAATAAAAGCTGAAATAAATAATTATTTCTACTATTATTCTGACATTTCACATTCTTAAAATAAAGTGGTGATCCTAACTGATCTAAGACAGGGAATTTTTACTAGGATTAAATGTCAGGAATTGTGAAAACCTGAGTTTAAATGTATTTTAAGGTGTATGTAAACTTCCAACTTCAACTGTACATCTGTCAAGACTTAGGCCTTAGAGTCTTAGACCAAGGGAGGAGAGGGGAGGGGGTCAGGTCTGATCTATAGACCAGGGAAGAGAGGGGGTCAGGTCTGATCTATAGACCAGGGAAGAGAGGGGGTCAGGTCTGATCTATAGACCAGGGAAGAGAGGGGGTCAGGTCTGATCTATAGACCAGGGAAGAGAGGAGGGTCAGGTCTGATCTATAGACCAGGGAAGAGAGGGGGTCAGGTCTGATCTATAGACCAGGGAAGAGAGGGGAGGGGGTCTGATATATAGACCAGGGAAGAGAGGGGAGGGGGTCTGATCTATAGACCAGGGAAGAGAGGGGGTCAGGTTTGATCTATAGACCAGGGAAGAGAGGGGGGTCAGGTCTGATCTATAGACCAGGGAAGAGAGGGGGTCAGGTCTGATCTATAGACCAGGGAAGAGAGGGGGGTCAGGTCTGATCTATAGACCAGGGAAGAGAGGGGGTCAGGTCTGATCTATAGACCAGGGAAGAGAGGGGGTCAGGTCTGATCTATAGACCAGGGAAGAGAGGGGAGGGGGTCTGATCTATAGACCAGGGAAGAGAGGGGAGGGGGTCTGATCTATAGACCAGGGAAGAGAGGGGAGGGGGTCTGATCTATAGACCAGGGAAGAGAGGGGGGTCAGGTCTGATCTATAGACCAGGGAAGAGAGGAGGTCAGGTCTGATCTATAGACCAGGGAAGAGAGGGGGGTCAGGTCTGATCTATAGACCAGGGAAGAGAGGGGGTCAGGTCTGATCTATAGACCAGGGAAGAGAGGGGGTCAGGTCTGATCTATAGACCAGGGAAGAGAGGAGGTCAGGTCTGATCTATAGACCAGGGAAGAGAGGAGGTCAGGTCTGATCTATAGACCAGGGAAGAGAGGAGGTCAGGTCTGATCTATAGACCAGGGAAGAGAGGAGGTCAGGTCTGATCTATAGACCAGGGAAGAGAGGAGGTCAGGTCTGATCTATAGACCAGGGAAGAGAGGGGGGTCAGGTCTGATCTATAGACCAGGGAAGAGAGGAGGTCAGGTCTGATCTATAGACCAGGGAAGAGAGGGGGTCAGGTCTGATCTATAGACCAGGGAAGAGAGGGGAGGGGGTCTGATCTATAGACCAGGGAAGAGAGGGGGTCAGGTCTGATCTATAGACCAGGGAAGAGAGGGGGTCAGGTCTGATCTATAGACCAGGGAAGAGAGGGGGTCAGGTCTGATCTATAGACCAGGGAAGAGAGGGGAGGGGGTCTGATCTATAGACCAGGGAAGAGAGGGGGTCAGGTCTGATCTATAGACCAGGGAAGAGAGGGGAGGGGGTCTGATCTATAGACCAGGGAAGAGAGGGGGACAGGTCTGATCTATAGACCAGGGAAGAGAGGGGGGTCAGGTCTGATCTATAGACCAGGGAAGAGAGGGGGTTAGGTCTGATCTATAGACCAGGGAAGAGAGGGGGTCAGGTCTGATCTATAGACCAGGGAAGAGAGGGGAGGGGGTCTGATCTATAGACCAGGGAAGAGAGGGGAGGGGGTCTGATCTATAGACCAGGGAAGAGAGGGGAGGGGGTCTGATCTATAGACCAGGGAAGAGAGGGGAGGGGGTCTGATCTATAGACCAGGGAAGAGAGGGGGTCAGGTCTGATCTATAGACCAGGGAAGAGAGGGGGTCAGGTCTGATCTATAGACCAGGGAAGAGAGGGGGTCAGGTCTGATCTATAGACCAGGGAAGAGAGGGGGGTCAGGTCTGATCTATAGACCAGGGAAGAGAGGAGGTCAGGTCTGATCTATAGACCAGGGAAGAGAGGGGGTCAGGTCTGATCTATAGACCAGGGAAGAGAGGGGAGGGGGTCTGATCTATAGACCAGGGAAGAGAGGGGGTCAGGTCTGATCTATAGACCAGGGAAGAGAGGAGGTCAGGTCTGATCTATAGACCAGGGAAGAGAGGGGGTCAGGTCTGATCTATAGACCAGGGAAGAGAGGGGGTCAGGTCTGATCTATAGACCAGGGAAGAGAGGGGAGGGGGTCTGATCTATAGACCAGGGAAGAGAGGGGGTCAGGTCTGATCTATAGACCAGGGAAGAGAGGAGGTCAGGTCTGATCTATAGACCAGGGAAGAGAGGGGGTCAGGTCTGATCTATAGACCAGGGAAGAGAGGGGAGGGGGTCTGATCTATAGACCAGGGAAGAGAGGGGGTCAGGTCTGATCTATAGACCAGGGAAGAGAGGAGGTCAGGTCTGATCTATAGACCAGGGAAGAGAGGGGGTCAGGTCTGATCTATAGACCAGGGAAGAGAGGAGGTCAGGTCTGATCTATAGACCAGGGAAGAGAGGGGAGGGGGTCTGATCTATAGACCAGGGAAGAGAGGGGGTCAGGTCTGATCTATAGACCAGGGAAGAGAGGAGGTCAGGTCTGATCTATAGACCAGGGAAGAGAGGAGGTCAGGTCTGATCTATAGACCAGGGAAGAGAGGAGGTCAGGTCTGATCTATAGACCAGGGAAGAGAGGGGAGGGGGTCTGATCTATAGACCAGGGAAGAGAGGGGGGTCAGGTCTGATCTATAGACCAGGGAAGAGAGGGGGTCAGGTCTGATCTATAGACCAGGGAAGAGAGGGGGTCAGGTCTGATCTATAGACCAGGGAAGAGAGGGGGTCAGGTCTGATCTATAGACCAGGGAAGAGAGGGGGTCAGGTCTGATCTATAGACCAGGGAAGAGAGGGGAGGGGGTCTGATCTATAGACCAGGGAAGAGAGGAGGTCAGGTCTGATCTATAGACCAGGGAAGAGAGGGGAGGGGGTCTGATCTATAGACCAGGGAAGAGAGGGGAGGGGGTCTGATCTATAGACCAGGGAAGAGAGGGGGTCAGGTCTGATCTATAGACCAGGGAAGAGAGGGGGTCAGGTCTGATCTATAGACCAGGGAAGAGAGGGGGTCAGGTCTGATCTATAGACCAGGGAAGAGAGGGGGTCAGGTCTGATCTATAGACCAGGGAAGAGAGGGGGGTCAGGTCTGATCTATAGACCAGGGAAGAGAGGGGGTCAGGTCTGATCTATAGACCAGGGAAGAGAGGAGGTCAGGTCTGATCTATAGACCAGGGAAGAGAGGGGAGGGGGTATGATCTATAGACCAGGGAAGAGAGGGGAGGGGGTATGATCTATAGATCAGGGAAGAGAGGGGGTTAGGTCTGATCTATAGACCAGGGAAGAGAGGGGAGGGGGTCTGATCTATAGACCAGGGAAGAGAGGGGGTTAGGTCTGATCTATAGACCAGGGAAGAGAGGGGGTCAGGTCTGATCTATAGACCAGGGAAGAGAGGGGGTCAGGTCTGATCTATAGACCAGGGAAGAGAGGGGGTCAGGTCTGATCTATAGAACAGGGAAGAGAGGGGGGTCAGGTCTGATCTATAGACCAGGGAAGAGAGGGGAGGGGGTCTGATCTATAGACCAGGGAAGAGAGGAGGTCAGGTCTGATCTATAGACCAGGGAAGAGAGGAGGTCAGGTCTGATCTATAGACCAGGGAAGAGAGGGGGTCAGGTCTGATCTATAGACCAGGGAAGAGAGGGGGTCAGGTCTGATCTATAGACCAGGGAAGAGAGGAGGTCAGGTCTGATCTATAGACCAGGGAAGAGAGGGGGTCAGGTCTGATCTATAGACCAGGGAAGAGAGGAGGTCAGGTCTGATCTATAGACCAGGGAAGAGAGGGGGGTCAGGTCTGATCTATAGACCAGGGAAGAGAGGGGGTCAGGTCTGATCTATAGACCAGGGAAGAGAGGAGGTCAGGTCTGATCTATAGACCAGGGAAGAGAGGAGGTCAGGTCTGATCTATAGACCAGGGAAGAGAGGGGGTCAGGTCTGATCTATAGACCAGGGAAGAGAGGGGAGGGGGTCTGATCTATAGACCAGGGAAGAGAGGGGAGGGGGTCTGATCTATAGACCAGGGAAGAGAGGGGAGGGGGTCTGATCTATAGACCAGGGAAGAGAGGGGAGGGGGTCTGATCTATAGACCAGGGAAGAGAGGGGGTCAGGTCTGATCTATAGACCAGGGAAGAGAGGGGGTCAGGTCTGATCTATAGACCAGGGAAGAGAGGGGGTCAGGTCTGATCTATAGACCAGGGAAGAGAGGGGGTCAGGTCTGATCTATAGACCAGGGAAGAGAGGAGGTCAGGTCTGATCTATAGACCAGGGAAGAGAGGAGGTCAGGTCTGATCTATAGACCAGGGAAGAGAGGGGGTTAGGTCTGATCTATAGACCAGGGTGGTGAGTTACTTGACTTTGTTTGGCTGTCATCGCCTCCCTTCGTCAACACACACACCAATCAAACCCAGGCTGTGGTCTTAACCCACTCCCAGTCCCTTAACTGCAGAACATAATTCTGACTAGAAATGTGGGAGCAATTACACGCCATCCATTCATTCTCTGTTATCAGTGGTACTGGTGTTCCCAGAATTAGTCTCCCTGTCCTTAGGAAAACCATCCATCGAGTTCCACAGGAAGTCATCTTGATCCGTCTTTGTTTATATGCTTCAGTCCCCACTTCCTGTCACTATTAATGCTGCTTTCAGTGCCACCCATTAGGAACAGAGTAAATACACACACACAGCGATCGGATCACACGAAGAAGAAGAAGAAGAGAATAGAGCATGCATCTATCACCACAGTCATTTAGATACTTATGACAACAGTGGTGTTATGGTTATTACATAACTATGTGCTTACTGCATGTTTCTACTGAATGAACATTGGTTAGTGCTTCTACACCTGCATTTCTTGTGTAACCGATGTGAAATGGCCAGTTAGTTGGCAGTGGTGCGCGCTAATAGCGTTTCAATCGGTGACGTCACTCGCTCTGAGACTTGAAGTAGGGTTTCCCCTTGCGTTGCAAGGGCCGCGGCTTTTGTGGCGCGATGGGTAACGATGCTTTGTGGGTGTCAGTTGTTGATGTGTGCAAGGGTCCCTGGTTCGAGCCCGGGTTGGGGCGAAGAGAGGGACGGAACCTACACTGTTACACTTGCTGTTTGGACTTTTAGGCTGGGTTCCTGTACAGCACTTTGTGACATCAGCTGATGTAAGAAGGGCTTTATAAATAAATGTGATTGATTGATTGATAGTATTGTTCAACTGCTTGTACTTACAGTAGGCCTATACCTGGTACAGGGTAGCCTGGTACTAACAATATACTGTAAGTGTTACTACCATAGTTACCCAATAATGTCTATGTGCTGAATAATGCAGCTTTGCCCTAAAGAGCTGAGCAGAGACAGATTAACCTATAGGTACAGCACCGTAGCTCTCTTGCTGCTGTGTTGACAGGTCATGTCAGGCTCCTACCATGTGTATTGATGTGAAAAGTGTGTGTGAAACATAGCGGCGGGAAGTAGGGGTGCTGAGGATGCTCAGTTGGTAGAGCATGGCACTTGCAATGCTAGGGTTGTGGGTTTGATTCCCATAGGGGACCAGTATGACAATGTATGCACTCACTACTGTAAATTGCTCTGGATTAGAGGGTCTACTAAAATGGAAAAGGAATGAATAGACCATTTCAGATTTCACATAGAAATAAATTGCATATTTTTATATTCCCCAAGTATAATCAGATTAACTGTTTTGTACAGATAATTATCAGACTCAAATTACAAATGCTGTTAAACGCTCAAATACATTTAGTATAAATGTTTTCACAAAAGTAGTGCATAGGCCTTTACTAGTGCTGTATTAGAGGACCGATATAGACGTTCACAGCACCCCCACCACCAAACTACTTCCTGTGGCTATGGTGGGAGGTGTGACCTACAAACGGATACCTGTTACCTCCCTTCCCCGGCCAGTTCAATAAATCATTAGTAAAGGGAAAGGGAAATACCTGTTACCTCCCTTCTCCAGCCAGTTCAATAAATCATTAGTAAAGGGAAAGGGAAATACCTGTTACCTCCCTTCTCCAGCCAGTTCAATAAATCATTAGTAAAGGGAAAGGGAAATACCTGTTACCTCCCTTCTCCAGCCAGTTCAACAAATCATTAGTAAAGGGAAAGGGAAATACCTGTTACCTCCCTTCTCCAGCCAGTTCAATAAATCATTAGTAAAGGGAAAGGGAAATACCTGTTACCTCCCTTCTCCAGCCAGTTCAATAAATCATTAGTAAAGGGAAAGGGAAATACCTGTTACCTCCCTTCTCCAGCCAGTTCAATAAATCATTAGTAAAGGGAAAGGGAAATACCTGTTACCTCCCTTCTCCAGCCAGTTCAATAAATCATTAGTAAAGGGAAAGGGAAATACCTGTTACCTCCCTTCTCCAGCCAGTTCAACAAATCATTAGTAAAGGGAAAGGGAAAGGGGGATATCTAGTCAGTTGTATAACTGAATGCATTCAACTGAAATGTGTCTTCTGCATTTAACCCAACCTCTGAATCAGAGAGGTGCGGGGGGCTGCCATAATCGACATCCTCGTCTTCAGCGCCCAGGGAACAGTGGGTTAACTGCCTTGCTCAGGGGCAGAACGACAGATTTTTATCTTGTCAGCTTTCGGTTACTGGCCTAACGGTCTAACCACTAGGCTACCTGCAGCCTGTGACCTATGACCCCACCCTAAAGCAGGCCAACTAACCCTGTAACCTATGACCCCACCCTAAAGCAAGCCAACTAACCCTGTGACCTATGACCCCACCCTAAAGCAGGCCAACTAACCCTGTGACCCCACCCTAAAGCAGGCCAACTAACCCTGTGACCTATGACCCCACCCTAAAGCAGGCCAACTAACCCTGTAACCTATGACCCCACCCTAAAGCGGGCCCATTAACCTTAACCCTGTAACCTATGACCCCACCCTAAAGCGGGCCCATTAACCTTAACCCTGTGACCTATGACCCCACCCTAAAGCAGGCCAACTAACTCTGTGACCCTGTGACCTATGACCCCACCCTAAAGCGGGCCCATTAACCTTAACCCTGTGACCTATGACCCCACCCTAAAGCGGGCCCATTAACCTTAACCCTGTGACCTCAGCCTAAAGCAGGCCAACTAACCCTGTGACCTATGACCTCACTCTACAGCGGGCCAACTAACTCTGTGACCCTGTGACCTATGACCTCACTCTACAGCGGGTCAACTAACTCTGTGACCCTGTGACCTATGACCTCACTCTACAGCGGGCCAACTTCCCAATATGAACAACAGATGAACAATGAACAACCAGCGTCACTCACTTATTTTCACTTTTGAAAAGACTCAGCAAAATGTAAGCTAAAGCTACTTCCTCTTTATGTCATTGTGGCAAAGCACAAAGGGAGGCAACAGACAGACAGACTGACTACATCCCAAATGGCACCTTATTCATTACATAGTGCACTACTTTTGACCAGAGCCCTATGAGCCCTACCCTACTGTATCGAGGAGCAGGGTGCCATTTGGGATGCACAGTGACTACAGGCTACAAGCCTTGTTACCACCACCAACCAACCACACATGGGGCACCTCCTGGGGAAATGGGGCCATCAATATCATGGTTGACTTCAAAGGGTGACTGCACCATTTTTTCACTGCCCTGACACCCCCCCCCCCCCCCCAGACTGTTAGACAATGGACAGCTGGCTGGCTGGCTGCGACTCGGTTAGCGCGCGCAACAATACACAGAGTATGAGAATACAGTACTCACATACAGTACTATAGCCCAATTACTGAAGTAATGCCTCCTCACATCACTAGTACTGTGTGCTATGTATTCTACATCCACTTGGCTGAATCATAAAGGTCTAACCAAGGTGGGTGATAGCCTATACTGTGATTTATAATACCCACCTATGGCGCAAAAAATGTATCAGCAATCATGTCCAATATTCATCAATAACCTAATTTCCTCACACCCAAGTCCCATGTCTTCAGGCTGTATTCTCAACAAAGGCAGCTGTAGAAATGTGAAGGACATTGCTTTGAGGAAGAGCATCACCTCCATCTCTTTGTGATTCTCCGACTTAACAGAAACGCATTTCTGCAACGCCTGGTGCGAGTTTTGAGGGAAAGCAATGATGTTGTAACATTAAGGTAACGACTACAATATAATGCAATAGCAACCACTGCATGGCACGGAGACCTCACATGGAGAAAATGTGATATTATTGTGACTGGCAGAAACGCCCCATGGATACCGCGCCCGCACCTGGATAACTGGGCTTTCAGAATGACACAACCATCATGATTATCAACCATTAATATGAAGGCCAACAGCATAATAACATTACTGAGCTACATAACCCTACACCTATATGAAGACATGCTCGCTCATGCTTTGCATTATCTGCTGTGTGTAGGCAATGGGAACGCCGCCAGTACGTGGCAAAAGCAAGGCACATTCTCTAACTGTACTGATAATAACGCAGTTATCAGTCTACTATAGTCCACATATGGAGCGCTAAATAATACCAGTCAATACTTCTTGGGCGCACATGTCAGCGGATCAATTCATTATTAGACCGGGAACAGAGACACATAGAGACAGACAAGACACACAATGCGTTCTGCAAAGGTCGGCAGAAATATTTGAGTGGGCTTTCAGGATCACTGAGGGGCTTACCTTAGAGAGACCTTCACAGAGCAGTCGTTTTGGCTCACCATTCTATCCTCTTTCTCTCCGTTTTTCCCTATATGCAAAAGTCTCCGAACTGTGTCAGTCAGAGTTAGGTTAGTGCGTAAAAATCCAGTGTTGCATCAAGAAAAAACCTATTGGAGCAAATGCATAAAGCGGTAAATCAGGCTACAATCGCCAGCCTTGGTGCTGTCGTTATAACCTGCCGTGGGTAACCGCGCTACGATCTGCTTCTGTCCCTGTCTTTGCTCTGGTCACTCTCCTATCTAGGCTACACCTCCGGCCCGCTGTCACATCGCACACTATCACAAGCTTTTCTTCTTCTTTCTTCTTTCGCTCGCCGCTGCTACATCCTGTCAAACTGTGTGCGAACCGTTTTTCGGCGCTCATCCGAAACGACACCGTCGCAGCCTGCTCAACGTGTGTTTGTGTTGATGTCTGTCTCACGCTGAATGTGAACAACGAGTGAGAAGCGCAAGGGGGAGGGTGTAATCACATTCGATTGACAGGCGCTTAGCCACACAGATCAAATACTCCCGCCCCCGTCCCACTTAATAGACCAATTAGGGAGTTCGGAGACGCCAATGGCGTGCGCGCGTGTGTGTGTGTGTGTGTGTGTGTGTGTGTGTGTGTGTGTGTGTGTGTGTGTGTGTGTGTGTGTGTGTGTAGGGTGGTAACAAGGTCACATCTGAGGCCCGTTAACCAGTCATAACGTGAGGGAATGTTCCCATGTCTGAGAGGCAGGTTCAAGGGTCACAGCTTTAACACCATCGGGGTCAAAGGTATCCATAGTTAGGGAAGTAGACCTATAGTGACTAGTGCAGACAGGTAATGCTAAAATAAATAATGAGTGATTTTCTCCACCCCTGATAACATGACATAACAAGCACAGAATAAACTGGAATATGCCTTTAGTGACTAGTGGCAGATAGGTCATGGTTTTGAGTGAAAAGAGTTAGTCTATCCACTAGCAGTAAAATAGTAATAGCAACATAACGCATTATAAGCATGTATCAAGTTATATTAGACTTGTGTTATTTTAAGAGAGTAAGGTTTTATTAACTTGAATCGCGATAGTGTTACAGCAAACTGTGTTTCTGGTGAAGAGGATCTGCCTGCTGAGGAAGTGACTTTGTGCCATGGTTCCTTCCTGCTTTCAGTCACAATTCTTCAAAAGAGGAAATTGAAGTCCTGTCTCTTCCTCTCTCTTCCTCGCTATCTCTCCCTCTCTTTTTTCGTGGCCTCTTTGTTTTCCTCTCTCTCTCGTTCTCCCGCTCTTTCTCTCTCAATTGAAATTTAAATTCAAGGATCTCTTTCTCTCTCTCTATGACAGGACAGAAAAACACAAGACAAGCCATGAGCTGATGACCTCTACTGTCTCTTTACACATTATCTCTTCCACAGTCTCTCCCCTCCATTCACTTTCTCCTCTGTTTCCTCTCTTTCATTTCTTCTCTCTTCTGCAGGTCACCTCCTGGCTATTGTGACTGTAGTGAGTGCTTAGAATACTAGAATCTAGGGCCCTTTCTGATCTTTAGAATGTTTGACTACACACCAGAATGATTTGGCAGTGAGGACGTTCTGCATTAACCTGGCTGACACAACTCACGTGGTACACTGTGACAGCTGGGACACACTGGTCTGTGACACACTGGTCTGTGACACACTGGTCTGTGACACACTGGTCTGTGACACACTGGTCTGCACAGGAGTATGTTGTAAATGCAGTATTCGCACAGAAATGGTCTGAGCTTTGATTGGTTCTCTCAAAACACCCTGTTTTCTTTCCTGGGAGGTTGAGACCTCTTGTTGTTTGGATTTGAAAATCGAACAGTTGTAAAGGAAGGCGGTGGCGATCGGGGGCTGTGTGTTGCTGTCTGTGTGTGTGTTTCAGTGAGAAAGACACAGAGGACAACCAATCAGTAAAAAAGTGCAGCTCTCTTCATTATCGTCGGATCGTGGCTACAACATCAAGGAGCCTTTCCAGACTATTCACCTCATTTTCAATGGAAATGTGGGCGGGGTCTTTCTAGTTTTATTTTGTGGGGGACTTCCGGTTAAGCGTTTCCGGGAAATAGTTCGCAACTAGCTAGCTAGCTAACTAACTCAGTATCGCTTCTCACAATTTTTCAAACATGGATTCACACAAAACAGGCATTTTATGTTGGGTAAGAGGATGCTTGACATCATGGGAAAAACAAAAGAAATCAGCCAAGACAGAAAAAAAATTGTCGGCCTCCACAAGTCTGGTTCATCCTTGGGAGCAATTTCCGTAGGTACACGTCTGTAGGTACCATGTTCATCTGTACAAACAATAGTACGCAAGAATAAACACCATGGGACCACGCAGCCATCATACCGCTCAGGAAGGAGACGCGTTCTGTCTCCTAGAGATGAACGTACTTTGGTGCAAAACTTGCAAATCAATCCCAGAACAACAGCAAAGGACCTTGTGAAGATGCTGGAGGAAACAGGTACAAAAGTATCTATATCCACAGTAAAACGAGTCCTATATCGACATAACCTGAAAGGCCACTCAGCAAGGAAGAAGCCACTGCTCCAAAACCGCCATAAAAAAGCCAGACTACGGTTTGCAACTGCACATGGGGACAAAGATCGTACATTTTGGAGAAATGTCCTCTGGTCTGATTAAACAAAAATAGAACTGTTTGGCCATAATTTGGAACTGTTTGGCCATTACCATCGTTATGTTTGGAGGAAAAAAGGGGAGGTGTAAGGGGTGCGTGTTGGTGGCAGGGAAGTCTGGCGCAGGAGAATGAACTTGGTATAAACGGAGTTGTTTAATAAATGCTGATAAAACTCCAAAACAACCAAAATGTACAAAATAACAAAGTGGGTACAAAACCCATCGCACACCAACACTGACTAGCACATCACATACAAACAAAACAATCTCCGACAAGGACACGAGGGGAAACAGAGGGTTAAATACACAACATGTAATTGATGAGATTGGAACCAGGTGTGAAGGAAGACAAGACAAAACCAATGGGAAATTAAAAATGGATCAGTGATGGCTAGAAGGTCGGTGACGTCGACCGCCGAACAGCGCCCGAACAAGGAGAGGGACCGACTTCGGCAGAAGTCGTGACAGGAGGCTTGCAAGCCGAAGAACACCATCCCAACCGTGAAGAACTGGGTGGCAGCATCATGTTTTGGGGGTGATTTGCTGCAGGAGGGACTGGTGCACTTCACAAAATAGATGGCATCATGAGGAAGTAAAATTCTGTGGATAAATTGAAGCAACATCTCAAGACATCAGTCAGGAAGTTAAAGCTTGGTCGCAAATGGGTCTTCCAAATGGACAATGACCCCAAGCATACTTCTAAAGTTGTGGCAAAATGGCTTAAGGACAACAAAGTCAAGGTATTGGAGTGGCCATCACAAAGCCCTGACCTCAAGCCTATAGAACATTTGTGGGCAGAACTGAAAAAGTGTGTGCGAGCAAGGAGGCCTACAAACCTGGCTCAGTTACACCAGCTCTGTCAGGAGGAACGGGCCAAAATTCACCCAACTTATTGTGGGAAGCTTGTGGAAGGCTACCTGAAACGTTTGACTCAAGTTAAACAATTTAAAGGCAATGCTACCAAATACTAATTGAGTGCATGTAATCTTCTGACCCACTGGGAATGTGATGAAAGAAATAAAAGCTGAAATAAATCATTCTCTCTACTATTATTTTGACATTACACATTCTTAAAATAAAGTGGTGATCCTAACTGACCTAAAACATGGAATTTTTACTAGGATTAAATGTCAGGAATTGTGAAAAACTGAGTTTAAATGCATTTTTTTGTCACATGCGCCGAATACAACAAGTGTAGACTTTACCGTGAAATGCTTTACTTACAAGCCCTTAACCAACAGTGCAGTTCAAGAAGAAGAAAATATTTACCAAGTAGACTAAAATAAAAAGTTATAATAAAAAGTAACCCCGGTACTGAGTCAGTTACTGTATGCTTAGATAAGTTCATGAAGTGCCATGTGAAAAGAAAGAGCTATACAAGGTACAATATTCCTAAATCATAAGGCGTTATCCGTAGGCATTAGATTAACATGTATGAAGAGAGCTGTACAAGGCAAGATATAAAAAAAACACCAAGAATTATTCAAATATAATCAGGAAAATGTGCATATGAAGAGATCTATGGAAGACTAAAAACACACTAATCAAGAGTTATGCTTAGATAATAAGGTAGAGCTGACAGAGAGCTTTACAAGGCACAAAATATAAGAACTATTTAAAAACACAGAAGCATTAGGCACCTTGACAGCACATAGATTAACGTATTTGGAGCACAGAGTTAGTCTGCCTGACTGGAACTCATCTACAAACCCTGGGCAGTGTATTTGTGAAATAGAATGCCTTCACATCAATGACAACCTGCTCGGATGGAGCCCAGACAAGCCGTTTGCATCACCTGCATGTAGTACCCATGGGTTCTATTAGGTTTCAGCTGAGGAACCCCATCCACCAGCTTCACATCGGTGAGTTTGCCAGAGAACAGTTTGGTCAGAGACTCACACTTCTTACTCAGAACAGGACATTTGATTTCTAGAAGTTCTTGAGAGTTTAGCACTCCATCTGGGCTTGCAGAAAGCCATGTCTCCTTGACACTCACTACTGTGCCTCTACTCTCCAGACTAAACCCACAGCTCTCCAGCCATGTGTAGGCCACCTGCTCATTCTCCTTGCCATATGTGGTAGCTGAGTTCCCATGGAACAAGGGGAAGAGATGCTCCCGCACAAAGTTGTTGGGATTTGTTGAGGTGAGCACAGGAACCTTCTTTGCTGAGCTAGCAGTGATCGGAAGTTTACTCGCGTCATACCACGCAAAGGAGACACTCTGTGCTTTAGTGACCTCCTCCAAGCTGGCACATTTCCACTCCTCCAGCTTAACATAAACGTCATAAAATGACAAGCATTTCTGACAAGCATTTCTGACACCGCATGTTGATGCCATGTTCACCATAAGGCTGCTGTAGCTGTGTTGCTGCTGATTGAAAATGATGACTGACTGGTTTAGCTTTGATGCACTTGTGCCGAAGGCTCCTACACTGGAACATTGGCCCCTTCCAAACTCTTCTTAAGTGTGTTGTGGGAGTGGTACGCAGGAGGTAGAGATGGAGAAGCGGTTGGGGTGCTGTCAGAGAACTCGTCACTTGGTTTGTGACATTTGAAACAGATCTCGCTCAACTTGTTTGGAGCTAAATTCCGCTGCGTCCCAGAGTTCCACTGGCATTGCTCATCTGTACAGGACACCCCTGTCAACCCTCCATACACAGCACATTCTGCACCTTCAACAAAACACTACTGTTAGAATAGTCAATTACAGTACAGAACACTTGTTTACATGGTGTTCACAGCTGACTAGTTTACACAGGTCCCTTTTAACTAGTAGGTTTATGTCATGTTGGTCATTTTCTATTTGATTGTAAAACTCACCTTGATTCTGAAGCTACCTCTTTGCAATTCGAGATTAGACTGATATACATACACAATGAGCCATTGAAACCATTAACCGTGTTGTAATAGTTAACGTTATCAGTTCTGGTCAGTGATATGGTATCATCACAATTAGCTAGCTAAGTAACTAGCTAACGTCAAACGTATCAGTCATACAAAGGGTTATCATTAAAAAAAGCCAGCGAGCTAGCTACCTTCCATAGTATTGCAGCTGCATGACTGCAATACTTCCCCTGCCCTGCAACACATGAACACCCTGCACTCTCCACCGTGCCGACAGATGATACAAGAATCCAGGTAGAATGATGATGTGTTTTGCTCTGACTGGGCTGGACATCTACTTTGAGGAACACCAGGTTGTCATCCTGAAGACAGTGAATAAGCACCCGTCCAACTTTGCCGTTGTGGAGGTATTGATATGCCTCTGTGTGTTTGTAGATCCTCGTCTCTGACCCATCCACACCAAGAGACGAGACAAAATAATTGAAGATGTCTTCGTAGGTGATATGTGGCCATTATTTCATATCGTCCTCCCACTCCTTACGGCTAGGCGTCCCGCTAGCAGGACAACTTCTGGTGAAACTGAAGGGCGTGCAATTCAAATAAATAACTGTTAAATAATCCGCGGACGTGGCACAGACTTGCCATTCAACTTTGAAAGGTTTTTCTTGGTATGATCCCACAGCAGTTTGAGCTAGCTAGCTAACGTTCGCAAAACGTCAAGAACGCCACAATGGAAGTCCTCCACAAAACAGAACGTTCAGACATTGTTTTGTTTCTGGGTTGTTTAATAAGGTCAGGAGAACATGGAGTTTGGTGTCAGCCAGACAAGTGCTGCATGTGTTCTACTTTCCAAAATGTGATTTCCTCTGTCTGATTTTGGCTTCAAAAACCATCCTGATATCAACCTGCTTATGATTCATCTTCTACAGAAACCAAACATGTCCTAAATCCTTTCCTCATCCTCCGTGACTCATGTTCAAGGGATCCAATCCCATCCGACACATTATAATTTTGTACTGACACCATATCTGGGATGAAATGCATACGTCACATAAAATGGCCTGATTTCCAATCCAGCTTGCTGTGAATCAGCAGCACGTCAGTATGGTTCATCACTTCAATTCAACATGACATTTCTTCTGATTCTACTTTTCCTTGATTGGTTTTTCAACATTTTGAGTCAATATAGAATAGAATACAGAGTTAATAAAAGAAAACAAGGGTGAGGAACTACCTTAACATTAAGTTGTAAAAGACTGAACAAGGGGAATTCGATACATTTCTGGGATTCGATAATGGCGTTATGAAAGAAAGTTGAAGAATGAAAGAATTAGCTCTACGGTCTTGATAACATAAAGGCTTTTCTCTCGGTCTCAGACTGTGAGCTGGGGAGCTTATGTTGGTTGGTTCAACCAGGGACCAGGTGGTTGTATTTACAAGGGGTGGTGATCTAGGATCAGTTTTCCCTTTTAGATCATAACAAATTTGATTATATTAACAGGAGGGACCTGATGTTAGATCAGCACTCCTACTCTGAGACATTTTGCGAAATACAGGCCTTGATTTGAGGAGGCTTTGTTGGTTCCAGCAGGGACCAGGCACCAGATGGTTGTTGTGGTCCCGGAGGGCTAAAGCATAGCTACACACATACATAGTTTCATGACAGTGCAGGATTCCTGGTTAGGTGACCATTCAGTAACAGGAATCAGCCACAGTCCTCCAGCCTGAGGGAACAAGCTGCTACTGACACAACAAGGACCTGGAATAAACACAGGCACACACACACACACACACACACACACACACACACACACACACACACACACACACACACATATAACCACCGTACACACCACCGTACACACACACATATAACCACCGTACACACCACCGCACACACACACATATAACCACCATACACACCAGCGTACACACACACATATAACCACCGTACACACCACCGCACACACCAGCGTACACACCAGCATACACACACATTATTCACAGATTATAAACACACAAACACTCACATATACATAGACAGACTCGTGCTGTATATGTATTCACACTCATATACGCTATACACACACACACACACATATATGTATATCAACAGCACCGTCTCCTGACCCAGCATCATCCTGTATATCAACAGCACCGTCTCCTGACCCAGCATCATCCTGTATATCAACAGCACCGTCTCCTGACCCAGCATCATCCTGTATATCGACAGCACCGTCTCCTGACCCAGCATCATCCTATATATCAACAGCACCGTCTCCTGATCCAGCATCATCCTGTACATCAACAGCACCGTCTCCTGATCCAGCATCATCCTGTACATCAACAGCACCGTCTCCTGACTCAGCATCATCCTGTATATCAACAGCACCGTCTCCTGACTCAGCATCATCCTGTATATCAACAGCACCGTCTCCTGACCCAGCATCATCCTGTATATCAACAGCACCGTCTCCTGACTCAGCATCATCCTGTATATCAACAGCACCGTCTCCTGACCCAGCATCATCCTGTATATCAACAGCACCGTCTCCTGACCCAGCATCATCCTGTATATCAACATCACCGTCTCCTGATCCAGCATCATCCTGTACATCAACAGCACCGTCTCCTGATCCAGCATCATCCTGTACATCGACAGCACCGTCTCCTGATCCAGCATCATCCTGTATATCAACAGCACCGTCTCCTGACCAAGCATCATCCTGTATATCGACAGCACCGTCTCCTGACCCAGCATCATCCTGTATATCAACAGCACCGTCTCCTGACCCAGCATCATCCTGTATATCAACAGCACCGTCTCCTGACCCAGCATCATCCTGTATATCAACAGCACCGTCTCCTGACCCAGCATCATCCTGTATATCGACAGCACCGTCTCCTGACCCAGCATCATCCTGTATATCAACAGCACCGTCTCCTGATCCAGCATCATCCTGTATATCAACAGCACCGTCTCCTGACCCAGCATCATCCTGTACATCAACAGCACCGTCTCCTGATCCAGCATCATCCTGTATATCAACAGCACCGTCTCCTGATCCAGCATCATCCTGTATATCAACAGCACCGTCTCCTGATCCAGCATCATCCTGTACATCAACAGCACCGTCTCCTGATCCAGCATCATCCTGTATATCAACAGCACCGTCTCCTGACTCAGCATCATCCTGTATATCAACAGCACCGTCTCCTGACCCAGCATCATCCTGTATATCAACAGCACCGTCTCCTGACCCAGCATCATCCTGTATATCAACAGCACCGTCTCCTGATCCAGCATCATCCTGTACATCAACAGCACCGTCTCCTGATCCAGCATCATCCTGTACATCAACAGCACCGTCTCCTGATCCAGCATCATCCTGTACATCAACAGCACCGTCTCCTGACTCAGCATCATCCTGTATATCAACAGCACCGTCTCCTGACCCAGCATCATCCTGTATATCAACAGCACCGTCTCCTGACCCAGCATCATCCTGTATATCAACAGCACCGTCTCCTGACCCAGCATCATCCTGTATATCAACAGCACCGTCTCCTGATCCAGCATCATCCTGTACATCAACAGCACCGTCTCCTGATCCAGCATCATCCTGTACATCAACAGCACCGTCTCCTGATCCAGCATCATCCTGTATATCAACAGCACCGTCTCCTGACTCAGCATCATCCTGTATATCAACAGCACCGTCTCCTGACCCAGCATCATCCTGTATATCAACAGCACCGTCTCCTGACCCAGCATCATCCTGTATATCAACAGCACCGTCTCCTGACCCAGCATCATCCTGTATATCAACAGCACCGTCTCCTGACCCAGCATCATCCTGTATATCAACAGCACCGTCTCCTGACCCAGCATCATCCTGTATATCAACAGCACCGTCTCCTGACCCAGCATCATCCTGTATATCAACAGCACGGTCTCCTGACCCAGCATCATCCTGTATATCAACAGCCGCGTCTCCTGACCCAGCATCATCCTGAGAGAGGAGCAGTATTAGAGAACGGAACACAGTAACAGCATGGGGGCCTAAGCCCAAACGCTTGGTCTGTTACAGAAGTGACAGGGACAAACATATATATATATATATATATATATATATGTTTGTCCCTGTCACTTCTGTAACAGACCAAGCATTCTGTAACAGACCATATATATATACTGCTAAAAAAAATTAAGGGAACACTTAAACAACACATCCTAGATCTGAATGAATGAAATAATCTTATTAAATACTTTTTTCTTTACATAGTTGAATGTGCTGACAACAAAATCACACAGAAATAATCAATGGAAATCCAATTTATCAACCCATGGAGGTCTGGATTTGGAGTCACACTCAAAATTAAAGTGGAAAACCACACTACAGGCTGATCCAACTTTGATGTAATGTCCTTAAAACAAGTCAAAATGAGGCTCAGTAGTGTGTGTGGCCTCCACGTGCCTGTATGACCTCCCTACAACGCCTGGGCATGCTCCTGATGAGGTGGCGGATGGTCTCCTGAGGGATCTCCTCCCAGACCTGGACTAAAGCATTCGCCAACTCCTGGACAGTCTGTGGCGCAACGTGACGTTGGTGGATGGAGCGAGACATGATGTCCCAGATGTGCTCAATTGGATTCAGGTCTGGGGAACGGGTGGGCCAGTCCATAGCATCAATGCCTTCCTCTTGCAGGAACTGCTGACACACTCCAGCCACATGAGGTCTAGCATTGTCTTGCATTAGGAGGAACCCAGGGCCAACCGCACCAGCATATGGTCTCACAAGGGGTCTGAGGATCTCATCTCGGTACCTAATGGCAGTCAGGCTACCTCTGGCGAGCACATGGAGGGCTGTGCGGCCCCCCAAAGAAATGCCACCCCACACCATGACTGACCCACCGCCAAACCGGTCATGCTGGAGGATGTTGCAGGCAGCAGAACGTTCTCCACGGCGTCTCCAGACTGTCACGTCTGTCAAGTGCTCAGTGTGAACCTGCTTTCATCTGTGAAGAGCACAGGGTGCCAGTGGCGAATTTGCCAATCTTGGTGTTCTCTGGCAAATACCAAACGTCCTGCACGGTGTTGGGCTGTAAGCACAACCCCCACCTGTGGACGTCGGGCCCTCACACCACCCTCATGGAGTCTGTTTCTGACCGTTTGAGCAGACACATGCACATTTGTGGCCTGCTGGAGGTCATTTTGCAGGGCTCTGGCAGTGCTTCTCCTGCTCCTCCTTGCACAAAGGCGGAGGTAGCGGTCCTGCTGCTGGGTTGTTGCCCTCCTACGGCCTCCTCCACGTCTCCTGATGTACTGGCCTGTCTCCTGGTAGCGCCTCCATGCTCTGGACACTACGCTGACAGACACAGCAAACCTTCTTGCCACAGCTCGCATTGATATGCCATCCTGGATGAGCTGCACTACCTGAGCCACTTGTGTGGGTTGTAGACTCCGTCTCATGCTACCACTAGAGTGAAAGCACCGCCAGCATTCAAAAGTGACCAAAACTTCAGCCAGGAAGCATAGGAACTGAGAAGTGGTCTGTGGTCCCCACCTGCAGAACCACTCCTTTATTGGGGGTGTCTTGCTAATTGCCTATAATTTCCATCTGTTGTCTATTCCATTTGCACAACAGCATGTGAAATGTATTGTCAATCAGTGTTGCTTCCTAAGTGGACAGTTTGATTTCACAGAAGTGTGATTGACTTGGAGTTACATTGTGTTGTTTAAGTATATATATATATATATATATATACAGTATATGTATATATATAGTATATATATATATTCATATACTGTATATACTGTATATATAGAAATGGAAGAGAGGAAACAGAGGAGAAAGTGAATGGAGGGGACGTGCAAGAGTTAGAGGTGAGAGGGACAGAGAGAGAGGAGAGAGAGAGCGTGTGAAACAGGGAAGTGAACTACCAGGTGAACTAAGGAGACTTAAAATTCTTATTTTGAAGAAGTGTGACTGAAAGCAGGAAGGAACCATGGCACAGAGCCACTCGTGCAGAGTGACAGATGAAATAGAGAGAGGAGGACGATGCTGTAATATATTCTCATTGTCATTGTTCGATATCTCTCTCTCTATAATCCCCCATACACACACATCACATACTGCTTCTGTATTAGTAGCTTTGAAGTCTCTAAGCTGATTCCCATTCTTAAATAAACCCTGTTCTCTACCATCTCTCTCTCTCTCTCATCACCGTTTCAATTTAGTAGGATTACGTAAGAGTCTTTAGTTCACCGATTGGCTGCAGGGAGGGGATGGGAGATACACACTGCCAATACTGACAAGCCAATAGACTAACTAGTCCTCCAGCTATGCTGCTGGCTATTCTATAGTCTATCTAGACTTTCTCATCTCAACAGGCGGACATCACAAGGATACTGAGAGTGTGCATGTGCAGTTGTGCATGGTTGTGTGTGTGCGCGTGTGTGTAACGTAGGGTCTTCCCAAACAGGGATCTGCACCTCCACACCAAAGTCGCCAAGGTAACCTGCCTAAATGACTACCGACTTGTAGCACTCACGTCTGTAGCCATGAAATGCTTTGATGGCTCACATCATTACCATCATCCCAGGAAACCCTAGACCCACTCCAATTTGCATACCGCCCCAACAAATCCACAGATGACGCAACCTCTATTGCACTCCACACTACCCTTTCCCACCTGGACAATAGGAACACCTACGTGAGAATACTGTTCATTGACTACAGCTCAGAGTTCAACACCATAGTGTTTGCAATGCCAGGGTTGTGGGTTCGATTCCCACGGGGGACCAGTACGGAAAAGAAATGTATGAAATGTATGCATTCACTACTGTAAGTCGCTCTGGATAAGAGCGTCTGCTAAATGACTAAAATGTAAATAGTGCCCTCAAAGTTCATCACTAAGCTAAGGACCCTGGGACTAAACACTTTCCTCTGCAATTGGATCCTGGACTTCCTGACAGCCGCCCCCAGGTGGTGAGGGTAGGCAGCAACACATCTGCCACACTGATCTTCAACACTGGAGCCCCTCAGGGGTGCGTGCTCAGTTTCCTCCTGTACTCCCTGTTCACCCATGACTGTTTGACCAAGCACGAATCCAATACCATCATTAAGTTTTCTGATAACACCAACAACGATGAGCCAACCTATAGGGAGGTCAGAGACCTGGCAGTGTGGTGCCAGGACAACAACCTCTCCCTCAACGTGAGCAAGACAAAGGAGATGATTGTGGACTACAAGAAAAGGAGGACCGTGCAGGAGCCCATTCTCTCTACAGAGGGTAGTGCGTATGGCCCAGCACATCACTGGGGCCAAGCTTCCTATCATCCAGGATCTCTATACCAGGCGGTGTCAGAGGAAGGCCCTAAAAATTGCCCAAGACTCCAGCCACCCTATTCATAGTCTGTTCTCTCTGCTACCACACGGCTAGCAGTACCAGAGCACCAAGTCTAGGTCCAAAAGGCTTCTTAACATCTTCTACCCCCAAGCCATAACACTGCTGAACATCTAATCAAATGGCTATCCAGACTATTTGCATTGACCCCCCCCCCCCTTTTTTTTTATTTTACACTGCTGCTACTCGCTATTTATTCTCTATGCGTAGTCACTTTACCCCTACCTACATGTACATATTACCTCAATTATCTTGACTAACCTGTACCCCAGCATCTTGACTCTGTACCGGTACCCCCTGTATATACGGTGCAAATATACAGAAAAAATAAGGAAAGTACCCCCTTGACTTTATCCACATTTTGTTACGTTACAGACTTATTCTAAAATTGATTTAAAAAATCTGTTCCTCATCAATCTACACACAATACCTCATAATGACAAGGCATAAACAGGTTTTTAGAATTGTTTTGCAAATGTGTTAAAAACATAAATACCTTATTTACATAAGTATTCAGATCTTTTGCTATGAGACTCGAAATGGAGCTCCGAGACAGGATTATGTCGAGGCACAGATCTGGGGAAGGGTACAAAACAGTGTCTGCAGCATTGAAGGTCCCCATGAACACAGTGGCCTCCATCAATCTTAAATGGAGGAAGATTGGAACCACCAAGTCTCTTCCTAGAGCTGGTCACCCAAACTGAGCAATCGGGGGAGAAGGGCCTTGGTCAGGGAGGTGACCAAGAACCCAATGGTCACTCTGACAGAGCTCCAGAGTTCATCTGTGGAGATAGGAGAACCTTCCCGAAAGACAACCATCTCTGCAGCACTCCACCAATCAGGCCTTTATGGTAGAGTGGCCAGACAGAAGCCACTCTTCAGTAAAAGGCACATGACAGCCCGCTTGGAGTTTGCCAAAAGGCACCTAAAGGACTCTTTGGCCTGAATGCCGAGCATCACGTCTGGAGGAAACCTGGCACCATCCCTACGGTGAAGCATGGTGGTGGCAGAATCATGCTATGGGGATGTTTTTCAGTGGCAGGTACTGGGAGACTAGTCAGGATCGAGGGAAAAATGAACGGAGCAAAGTACAGAGAGATCCTTGATGAAAACCTGCCTCAGAGCACTCAGGACCTCAGACTGGGGCAAAAGTACACCTGCCAACAGGACAATGACCCTAAGCATGCTGCCAAGACAATGCAGGAGTGGCTTTGGGACAAGTCTCTGAATATCTTTGAGTGGCCCAGCCAGAGCCTGGACTTGAACCCGATCAAACATCTCTGGAGAGACCTGAAAATAGCTGTGCAGCGACGCTCCCCATCCAACCTGACAGAGTTTGAACGGATCTGCAGAGAAGAATCGGATAAACTCCCCAAATACAGGTGTGCCAAGCTTGTAGCATCATACCCAAGAAGATTCAAGGCCGTAATTGCTGCCAAAGGTGCTTCAACAAAGTACTGAGTAAAGGGTCTGAATACTTATGTAAATATGATATTTCAGTATGTTTTATTTCTACATCTGCAAAAAATTCTAAAAACCAGTTTTGGTTTTGTCATTATGAGTGTAGTGTGTAGATTGATGAGGGAAAAAAAGTGATTTAATCCATTTTAGAATAAGGCTGTAACGTAACAAAATGTGGAAAAATTCAAGGGCTCTGAATACTTCCTGAATGCAGAGCCTTGTTATAGTTTTTTTTTGACGCTTCTATTTTTTTACTTTATATTTTCTTAATTGCATTGTAGGTTAAGGGCTCGTAAGTAAGCATTTCACAGTAAGGTCTACACCTGTTGTATTCGGCGCGTGTGACGAATAACATTTCATTTGATCAAGCAGTCTACATCACCACACCTCTTTACAGCTGTGAAGCCTGGGTCACTTACAGTCGTCACTACAAGCAGCTAGAGCCATTCCACATAAGATGCCTGCAGTGCATCCTGGGAATCACCTGGTGCGACCGTGTGCCCCATACAGAGTACCGAGGTCATGGTCACCCAACGCCAACTCCGCTGGCTTGGGCATGTCATTAGAATGTCTAAGGAGCACTCGCCGCGGAAGATCCTGCATGGCCAGCTACACCTTGGCTGGCGGTCTGCAGGGGGGCAGATGAAAGACCAGTTAAAAACGTGACTGAAGAAGTGCAACATCAAACCCACAGACCTGGAGGATGCTGCTGCCGACTGTTCCACCTGGCGGCAGCTCTGCCGGAGCGGTGTACAGAGGTGGGGGGAGGAGAGAAGCACAAAGAAACCGCAAAAACAGCTCATGAGACATACAACCATGCCTGTCCCCACCCACACAGACTGAAACATACAACCATGCCTGTCCCCACCCACACAGACATACAACCATGCCTGTCCCCACCCACACAGACTGAAACATACAACCATGCCTGTCCCCACCCACACAGACATACAACCATGCCTGTCCACACCCACACAGACTGAAACATACAACCATGCCTGTCCCCACCCACACAGACATACAACCATGCCTGTCCCCACCCACACAGACTGAAACATACAACCATGCCTGTCCCCACCCACACAGACATACAACCATGCCTGCCCCCACCAACACAGACTGAAACATACAACCATGTCTGTCCCCACTAACACAGACATACAACCATGCCTGTCCCCACTAACACAGACATACAACCATGTCTGTCCCCACTAACACAGACTGAAACATATAACCATGCCTGTCCCCACCAACACAGACTGAAACATACAACCATGCCTGTCCCCACTAACACAGACATACAACCATGCCTGCCCCCACCAACACAGACTGAAACATACAACCATGTCTGTCCCCACTAACACAGACATACAACCATGCCTGCCCCCACCAACACAGACTGAAACATACAACCATGTCTGTCCCCACTAACACAGACATACAACCATGCCTGTCCCCACTAACACAGACATACAACCATGTCTGTCCCCACTAACACAGACTGAAACATATAACCATGCCTGTCCCCACCAACACAGACTGAAACATACAACCATGCCTGTCCCCACTAACACAGACTGCATATGCCCCACCTGCAATAAAGTTTGTGGATCTCGGATGAATTAATTCACTCCTAACTCAGAAGTGGAAGTCATCATCAGATATGATGGGCTACCATAACGTACATACGTGTGTGTGTGTGTGTGTGTGTGTGTGTGTGTGTGTGTGTGTGTGTGTGTGTGTGTGTGAGTTGTCAAATAAAATAAAATAAAAATCGTAGAAATTCGTCAAATGCTACGTAAACAACAGGTGTAGACTAACAGTGAAATGCTGACTGACGGGTCCTTGGTAAACAACAGGTGTAGACTAACAGTGAAATGCTGACTGACGGGTCCTTGGTAAACAACAGGTGTAGACTAACAGTGAAATGCTGACTGACGGGTCCTTGGTAAACAACAGGTGTAGACTAACAGTGAAATGCTGACTGACGGGTCCTTGGTAAACAACAGGTGTAGACTAACAGTGAAATGCTGACTGACGGGTCCTTGGTAAACAACAGGTGTAGACTAACAGTGAAATGCTGACTGACGGGTCCTTGGTAAACAACAGGTGTAGATTAACAGTGAAATGCTGACTGACGGTTCCTTGGTAAACAACAGGTGTAGACTAACAGTGAAATGCTGACTGACGGGTCCTTGGTAAACAACAGGTGTAGACTAACAGTGAAATGCTGACTGACGGGTCCTTGGTAAACAACAGGTGTAGACTAACAGTGAAATGCTGACTGACGGGCCCTTGGTAAACAACAGGTGTAGACTAACAGTGAAATGCTGACTGACGGGCCCTTGGTAAACAACAGGTGTAGACTAACAGTGAAATGCTGACTGACGGGCCCTTGGTAAACAACAGGTGTAGACTAACAGTGAAATGCTGACTGACGGGCCCTTGGTAAACAACAGGTGTAGACTAACAGTGAAATGCTGACTGACGGGCCCTTGGTAAACAACAGGTGTAGATTAACAGTGAAATGCTGACTGACGGGCCCTTGGTAAACAACAGGTGTAGACTAACAGTGAAATGCTGACTGACGGGCCCTTGGTAAACAACAGGTGTAGACTAACAGTGAAATGCTGACTGACGGGCCCTTGGAAAACAACAGGTGTAGACTAACAGTGAAATGCTGACTGACGGGCCCTTGGTAAACAACAGGTGTAGACTAACAGTGAAATGCTGACTGACGGGCCCTTGGTAAACAACAGGTGTAGACTAACAGTGAAATGCTGACTGACGGGTCCTTGGTAAACAACAGGTGTAGACTAACAGTGAAATGCTGACTGACGGGTCCTTGGTAAACAACAGGTGTAGACTAACAGTGAAATGCTGACTGACGGGTCCTTGGTAAACAACAGGTGTAGACTAACAGTGAAATGCTGACTGACGGGCCCTTGGTAAACAACAGGTGTAGACTAACAGTGAAATGCTGACTGACGGGCCCTTGGTAAACAACAGGTGTAGACTAACAGTGAAATGCTGACTGACGGGCCCTTGGTAAACAACAGGTGTAGACTAACAGTGAAATGCTGACTGACGGGCCCTTGGTAAACAACAGGTGTAGACTAACAGTGAAATGCTGACTGACGGGCCCTTGGTAAACAACAGGTGTAGACTAACAGTGAAATGCTGACTGACGGGCCCTTGGTAAAAAACAGGTGTAGACTAACAGTGAAATGCTGACTGACGGGCCCTTGGTAAACAACAGGTGTAGACTAACAGTGAAATGCTGACTGACGGGCCCTTGGAAAACAACAGGTGTAGACTAACAGTGAAATGCTGACTGACGGGCCCTTGGTAAACAACAGGTGTAGACTAACAGTGAAATGCTGACTGACGGGCCCTTGGTAAACAACAGGTGTAGACTAACAGTGAAATGCTGACTGACGGGCCCTTGGTAAACAACAGGTGTAGACTAACAGTGAAATGCTGACTGACGGGCCCTTGGTAAACAACAGGTGTAGACTAACAGTGAAATGCTGACTGACGGGCCCTTGGTAAACAACAGGTGTAGACTAACAGTGAAATGCTGACTGACGGGCCCTTGGTAAACAACAGGTGTAGACTAACAGTGAAATGCTGACTGACGGGCCCTTGGAAAACAACAGGTGTAGACTAACAGTGAAATGCTGACTGACGGGCCCTTGGTAAACAACAGGTGTAGACTAACAGTGAAATGCTGACTTACGGGCCCTTGGTAAACAACAGGTGTAGACTAACAGTGAAATGCTGACTGACGGGTCCTTGGTAAACAACAGGTGTAGACTAACAGTGAAATGCTGACTGACGGGCCCTTGGTAAACAACAGGTGTAGACTAACAGTGAAATGCTGACTGACGGGTCCTTGGTAAACAACAGGTGTAGACTAACAGTGAAATGCTGACTGACGGGCCCTTGGTAAACAACAGGTGTAGACTAACAGTGAAATGCTGACTGACGGGCCCTTGGTAAACAACAGGTGTAGACTAACAGTGAAATGCTGACTGACGGGCCCTTGGTAAACAACAGGTGTAGACTAACAGTGAAATGCTGACTGACGGGCCCTTGGTAAACAACAGGTGTAGACTAACAGTGAAATGCTGACTGACGGGCCCTTGGTAAACAACAGGTGTAGACTAACAGTGAAATGCTGACTGACGGGCCCTTGGTAAACAACAGGTGTAGACTAACAGTGAAATGCTGACTGACGGGCCCTTGGTAAACAACAGGTGTAGACTAACAGTGAAATGCTGACTGACGGGCCCTTGGAAAACAACAGGTGTAGACTAACAGTGAAATGCTGACTGACGGGCCCTTGGTAAACAACAGGTGTAGACTAACAGTGAAATGCTGACTGACGGCCCTTGGTAAACAACAGGTGTAGACTAACAGTGAAATGCTGACTGACGGGTCCTTGGTAAACAACAGGTGTAGACTAACAGTGAAATGCTGACTGACGGGTCCTTGGTAAACAACAGGTGTAGACTAACAGTGAAATGCTGACTGATGGGCCCTTGGTAAACAACAGGTGTAGACTAACAGTGAAATGCTGACTGACGGGTCCTTGGTAAACAACAGGTGTAGACTAACAGTGAAATGCTGACTGACGGGTCCTTGGTAAACAACAGGTGTAGACTAACAGTGAAATGCTGACTGACGGGTCCTTGGTAAACAACAGGTGTAGACTAACAGTGAAATGCTGACTGACGGGTCCTTGGTAAACAACAGGTGTAGACTAACAGTGAAATGCTGACTGACGGGTCCTTGGTAAACAACAGGTGCAGACTAACAGTGAAATGCTGACTGACGGGTCCTTGGTAAACAACAGGTGCAGACTAACAGTGAAATGCTGACTGACGGGTCCTTGGTAAACAACAGGTGCAGACTAACAGTGAAATGCTGACTGACGGGTCCTTGGTAAACAACAGGTGCAGACTAACAGTGAAATGCTGACTGACGGGTCCTTGGTAAACAACAGGTGCAGACTAACAGTGAAATGCTGACTGACGGGTCCTTGGTAAACAACAGGTGCAGACTAACAGTGAAATGCTGACTGACGGGTCCTTGGTAAACAACAGGTGTAGACTAACAGTGAAATGCTGACTGACGGGTCCTTGGTAAACAACAGGTGTAGACTAACAGTGAAATGCTGACTGACGGGTCCTTGGTAAACAACAGGTGTAGACTAACAGTGAAATGCTGACTGACGGGTCCTTGGTAAACAACAGGTGTAGACTAACAGTGAAATGCTGACTGACGGGTCCTTGGTAAACAACAGGTGTAGACTAACAGTGAAATGCTGACTGACGGGTCCTTGGTAAACAACAGGTGTAGACTAACAGTGAAATGCTGACTGACGGGTCCTTGGTAAACAACAGGTGTAGACTAACAGTGAAATGCTGACTGACGGGTCCTTGGTAAACAACCGGTGTAGACTAACAGTGAAATGCTGACTGACGGGTCCTTGGTAAACAACAGGTGTAGACTAACAGTGAAATGCTGACTGACGGGTCCTTGGTAAACAACAGGTGTAGACTAACAGTGAAATTCTTCCTTACGGCCCTTCCCAACAATGCAGAGAAATAAAATAGAGAAATTATAGAAAAGTAAAAAAATAATTAAGTAATAATAAATACACAATGTGTAACTATAACTTGGCTATATACACGGGGTACCAGTACTGAGTTGTTGTGCAGGGGTATGAAGTAATTGAGGTAGATTTGTAATTATAATTTAGAATAAAGTGAGAGATAATTAACTGTGGTGGAGTCAAAAACATTTGTGCAAAAAGGTTCAATGCAGATAGTCCTGGTAGTAATTTGGAAACTATTTACCTAACTATGTATTTAGCAGTCTTATGGCTTGGGGATAGCAGAGAGAACAGTCTTATGGCTTGGGGATAGCAGAGAGAACAGTCTTATGGCTTGGGGATAGCAGAGAGTACAGTCTACGGCTTGGGAATAGCAGAGAGAACAGTCTATGGCTTGGGGATAGCAAAGAGAACAGTCTTATGGCTTGGGAATAGCAGAGAGAACAGTCTTATGGCTTGGGGATAGCAGAGAGAACAGTCTTATGGCTTGGGGATAGCAGAGAGAACAGTCTTGTGGCTTGGGGATAGCAGAGAGAACAGTCTATGGCTTGGGGATAGCAGAGAGAACAGTCTATGGCTTGGGGATAGCAGAGAGAACAGTCTATGGCTTGGGGATAGCAGAGAGAACAATCTATGGCTTGGGGATAGCAGAGAGAACAGTCTATGGCTTGGGGATAGCAGAGAGAACAGTCTATGGCTTGGGGATAGCAGAGAGAACAGTCTTAAGGCTTGGGGATAGCAGAGAGAACAGTCTTATGGCTTGGGGATAGCAGAGAGAACAGTCTATGGCTTGGGGATAGCAGAGAGAACAGTCTATGGCTTGGGGATAGCAGAGAGAACAGTCTTATGGCTTGGGGATAGCAGAGAGAACAGTCTTATGGCTTGGGGATAGCAGAGAGAACAGTCTTATGGCTTGGGGATAGCAGAGAGAACAATCTATGGCTTGGGGATAGCAGAGAGAACAGTCTTATGGCTTGGGGATAGCAGAGAGAACAGTCTTATGGCTTGGGGATAGCAGAGAGAACAGTCTATGGCTTGGGGATAGCAGAGAGAACAGTCTATGGCTTGGGGATAGCAGAGAGAACAGTCTATGGCTTGGGGATAGCAGAGAGAACAGTCTATGGCTTGGGGATAGCAGAGAGAACAGTCTATGGCTTGGGGATAGCAGAGAGAACAGTCTATGGCTTGGGGATAGCAGAGAGAACAGTCTATGGCTTGGGGATAGCAGAGAGAACAGTCTATGGCTTGGGGATAGCAGAGAGAACAGTCTTATGGCTTGGGGATAGCAGAGAGAACAGTCTTATGGCTTGGGGATAGCAGAGAGAACAGTCTATGGCTTGGGGATAGCAGAGAGAACAGTCTTATGGCTTGGGGATAGCAGAGAGAACAGTCTTATGGCTTGGGGATAGCAGAGAGAACAGTCTATGGCTTGGGGATAGCAGAGATAACAGTCTATGGCTTGGGGATAGCAGAGAGAACAGTCTTATGGCTTGGGGATAGCAGAGAGAACAGTCTATGGCTTGGGGATAGCAGAGAGAACAGTCTATGGCTTGGGGATAGCAGAGAGAACAGTCTATGGCTTGGGGATAGCAGAGAGAACAGTCTATGGCTTGGGGATAGCAGAGAGAACAGTCTTATGGCTTGGGGATAGCAGAGAGAACAGTCTTATGGCTTGGGGATAGCAGAGAGAACAGTCTTATGGCTTGGGGATAGCAGAGAGAACAGTCTATGGCTTGGGGATAGCAGAGAGAACAGTCTATGGCTTGGGGATAGCAGAGATAACAGTCTATGGCTTGGGGATAGCAGAGAGAACAGTCTATGGCTTGGGGATAGCAGAGAGAACAGTCTATGGCTTGGGGATAGCAGAGAGAACAGTCTATGGCTTGGGGATAGCAGAGAGAACAGTCTTATGGCTTGGGGATAGCAGAGAGAACAGTCTTATGGCTTGGGGATAGCAGAGAGAACAGTCTTATGGCTTGGGGATAGCAGAGAGAACAGTCTATGGCTTGGGGATAGCAGAGAGAACAGTCTATGGCTTGGGGATAGCAGAGATAACAGTCTATGGCTTGGGGATAGCAGAGAGAACAGTCTATGGCTTGGGGATAGCAGAGAGAACAGTCTATGGCTTGGGTGGCTGGAGTCTTAAAATATTGGGCCCTTCCTCTGAGCGCCTGGTATAGAGGTCCTGGATGGCAGGGAGCTCAACCCCAGTGATGTACTGGGGAGTACACATTACCCTCTGCAGCATCTTGCGGTCAGATGCAAAGCAGTTGCCTTACCAAGCGGTGATGCAGCCAGTCAAGATGCTTTCAATGGTGCAGCTGTATAACTTTTTGAGGATCTGAGGAGCCATGCCGAATCTTTTCAGCCTCCTGAGGGGGGAAGAGGCATTGTTGTGCATGGACCATGATAGATCATTTGTAATATGGGCGCCGAGAAACTCTCAACCCACTCCACTACAGCCCTGTCGATGTGAATGGGGGTGTGCTCAGCCCTTCATTTCCTGTAGTCAATGATCAGCTCCTTTGCCTTGCTGATGTTGAGGGAGAGGTTGTTGTTTGAGCACCACACTGCCAGGTCTCTGACCTCCTCCCTATAGGCTGTCTCATCGTTGTCGTTGATCAGGCCTACCACCATCATGTTGTTGGCAAACTTAACGATGGTGTTGGAATTGTGCCTGGCCATGCAGTCATGAGTGAACAGGGGGTACAGGAGGGGACTGAGCACGCACCCCTGAGGGGCCCCCATGTTGAGGATCAGCGTGGCAGATGTGTTGTTGCCTACCGTTACCACCTGGGGCTGTCCTGTCAGGAAGTACAGGATCCAATTGCAGAGGGAGGTGCTCAGTCCCATGGTCCTTAGCTTAGTGATGAGCTTGGAGGGTGCATGGGTGTTGAACACTGGGCTGTTTGCGTCATCTGTGGACCTGCTGGGGCGGTATTTGAATTGGTGTGGGTCCAGGGGGATGGTGTTGATGTGAGCCATGACCAGCCTTTCAAAGCATTTCATGGCTACAGATGTGAGTGCTACGGGGAGATAGTCATTTAGACAGGTTACCTTGGCATTCTTTGGCATAGAGACTATGGTGGTCTGAACCATGTAGGTATTGCAGACTGGGTCGTGGAGTGGTTGAAAATGTCAGTGAAGACACTTGCAAGCTGGTCAGTGCATGCTCTGAGTATGAGTCCTGGTAATCTGTCTGGCCTTGAGGCCTTGTGAATGTTAACCTGTTTAAGGTCTT